>NC_081148.1:10750233-10888159 GCF_958295425.1 Solea solea
TTCTTGATTGCTGAAGTGGGTACAAAAGGTTATATGACTTTCTATGGCTTTTCTCCTGCTCAGGGAATGGATGACCTGCAGGTGAGGGCAGCAGCTACAGACATCTTCTCTTACCTGGTGGAATTCAGCCCCTCCATGGTCCGGGAATTTGTCATGCAGGAACCACAGCAGACAGACGACGTAAGCATCCTGACAATGAAGTCTACAAGAATTTCTGCATTTACCGTAACATACAGTGTAGTTCTTTGGGTACATTGATGTTTTTTACAAAAAGCTGCTGGTTAGTATGTAGGCTTATTTTGATTTGGTATCCATTGACCCCGCTAAGAAATTTCTGATAGCAGGGCTGTCATTTTTATTGGGATTTCTCTTTATAATTTGGGCACACTGTTGAAATAATCTCCATCATGCTGACCGTATGTTCTGTCTGTCTCTTTGTGTCTATTTTCCAGGATGTCCTGCTGATAAATGTTGTTATCAAGCAGATGATTTGTGACTCTGACCCAGAGTTGGGAGGGGCGGTCCAGCTAATGGGTCTGCTCAGGACACTCATCGACCCCGAGAACATGCTGGCTTCCACCAATGTAAAACATTCATACCTGCACAAGATTTCTAAACTAGACTGGTGATAGATATTATGATTGATGAACAATCAGTACGGCCTGACACGACTAAAAGGACAATTATTTTCTACAATTCTGAGTCCCTATAAAATCATGTTGACTCTTAGATGCATGTTCCTTATTTGCTCTGCTAAACGGCACAAACTTGATACATTTTTGTCTTTTTTTTTTTCTTGTAGAAAACTGAGAAGACAGAGTTTTTGAGTTTCTTCTACAAGTACTGCATGCATGTCCTGACGGCTCCTTTGCTGGCCAACACCGCACATGACAAACACTCAAAGGGCGATCTGGGTGAGTGACTTCATATAAACTGTTGGTAAAATGTTTTCATACAATAATGCGTAATTTGACATTATATCCTGCTTGTGTCTATTAGATCTACAGGAGGGATCAACTAAGATCAACCCAGTCTGTCCAGGTGACTGTTGTTACTCAAACCATCACCTGTCTATAACTGTCTATATGTATATCATTTTACTCTGGTCTCATTTGCATCTGTGCTTTGTTTTGGTGTAGATAACTTTCAGACAGCTCAGCTGCTTGCACTGATATTGGAGCTTCTTACCTTCTGTGTGGAGCACCACACCTACCACATCAAGACTTACATCATGAACAAAGATCTTCTCAGAAGAGTACTGGTGCTTATGAACTCAAAGCACACCTTCCTTGCCCTTTGTGAGTCCCCACATAACGTTCATATGCATGCACATGTGTTTTGTTTTACTTTCTGTTAGTGTTCTCAGTGGTGAGACTACTTTCTAAATGACTGTGTAGGAGCTATACAGTCATTAGTTTTTGCATATACTCTCTGCACCTGACCTCACATGTTTGAAATTCACCAGCACAGCTCCATTTTTATAAAGTTGTTATGTGTTTTTGCTAAAGGTGCCCTGCGTTTCATGCGGCGGATCATTGGTCTAAAGGATGAGTATTACAACCGCTACATTATCAAAGGGAACCTGTTTGAGCCTGTCATTAATGCCCTGCTTGACAATGGCACCCGATACAACCTCCTCAACTCAGCCATCATCGAGCTCTTTGAGTTCATTAAAGTGGTGAGTCAACACACAAACGCTTCTTTAGTGAGAAATGTTGATTTTCATTGTTTTTTTCATACAGTGCTGGGAGTGATTGTGTGTGTGTGTGTGATATTCTCTTTCCAGGAGGACATCAAATCTCTCATCGCTCACATCGTGGATAACTTCTACAAAGCACTTGAATCCATTGAGTACGTCCAGACTTTCAAGGGCTTGAAAGGCAGATACGAGCAGGAAAAAGACAGGCAGAGTCAGAGACTCAACAGGTCAGTAGACAAACCTCAAATCTGGCCTTGTATCACCAAAATCTTTCAGGACTACCTCTCTAGGTGCAATCAAATTGAGGAAACATTTAACTGTTTATTTCCTGGTTAGATATCGAAGAGATGCACGGTCATTGGATGAGGACGAGGAGTTGTGGTTCAATGACGACGACGAGGATGATGACGGAGAGGCCGTGGAAAAGAGAATGGAGGACGACTTCTCTGACAGCTATGGCAAGTACATGGAAGCCAAAAAGGGTAAGTAGCAGCAGCAGTAGTAGTGCTGTGTTTAACTTCCTGTAAATTATCCTCGCATTGCTTCTTTTCTTCAAGTGTGATATTCTCACTGTTAATGCAGGAGCTGCCAACGGAGCGAATGGTGCCAACAACGGGAAAGCTGTAATTTCTCCTTCATCACCGTCTGGCACTCCAAACAACAGTTCAACTTCCTCCATCAAAACAGTTGCTCTTCCTGCCACACCAGCAGTTAAGGTACTGCATCTCAATAAGTAGTGCTTGCTGTTCACAAATCCAGTTATTTACTGATCTCAGATTTGAAGCCGATACTTAAAATGTTCACATGAAAGAGGTGGGCGCTGAAATGTAGCAAGTCCTAAATAAGGTTCTGTCAAATTGAATGTGTTAATTAAAAGACGGCTGCAAATTTATTTCTTCACGTAAGGAGGAAAAGCTGATGGTGACGTCGAACACGTTTTTTGGTTCAAGGAACCTGAATTTTAATGGATTTTTTTCCCCATCGCTTGTTTTGTTAAACACTTTCTCCTTCTCCTAGACTGCACTGGTTGGTTTAGTGGACTACCCAGACGATGAGGATGATGAGGAGGAAGAAGACGAGGAAGAAGAGCAGTCTCCAAGGAAGCGTCCCCGTCTGAGTTCTTAAGGCTACTTGTCCTCTATTTGGTCATGATGGACAGACACAAGAGTCCCTCCAGTCCTCTCCTTTGGTTGTCCCATTGGTCCTTGGCCAACTTGTGTCACCCATTGGTCTGGCTGAGGAGATGGGCAAAGATGAGCTCCCACCTCACTCAGTCCCTTTTGATCTCTGCTCCTCTTTTCTCTCAGTGGGAGGAGATGGAGAGCTTTTCTTAAACTGGAAAGAAACACCGATTAGTGTTCCTTCACCTCATTATTTTTTTTTTTGACTTTTTATTCTGCCAACAGCTTCCTTCAGGAAACCCCCAAATTCCCCATTTTAGTCCTGATCATTTCGAAAATGTATCCCATACTCCCCTGCTCTCGTAGCTCATTCCTCTTTCTGAACTACTTTCTCATTTCTCCTCCATCGTCCTATGTACCGACCAGAGGGGCTGCAATGAAATCTGTGCCAAGGCCTAACCCTGCGCAGTTGCTATAGCAACAGTAGCAAGGAAGCCCGTGGTACTACAGCAGTCTCGCAGGAGCCCTCACACGTCCTCATTTGAACTGTTCCTTCTGTCCTTCTCAAACCCGGACCAGTGAGTTCCAGAGACGGAGAAAGCCAGAACACAACCAGCCAGTGTGAGAACTGTGAAGCAGGCCAGTCAGGCTAGCAGGACTAGCTGTTATAGTTATAGAAAGCTTGACTGGCAGAAGCAGTGTGTGAGCTGCCCTGCCACAGATTTGTCCACCTTTGTCGGAGCTAGAAGGACCGAGGCAATATGGAAGACTGAAAACAAAACATTGAGAGACAAAGGAGGTAATGATGACATGTCAAAATATACCAGGATGAAAACATTTGAGACTTAGATCCAGAGGAGCAGGACTCATACCCTCAGAAGCCATGGCATCTGTTCGGCCGAGGCGCACACAGAACACAACACAATGTCTCACATACAGGACTGTGTTAGCCAGAAATTTCATGTCTTTGTTAAAAAGTACTGTACAGATGTTTTTTGTTCTCTTTTTAATCATTTGCCCTTGATTTAATTTGAAGGGGAGAGAGATGGCCGCCTACCTGTGTATTTTTTTTGTTGCACAAAAGGCGGGGTCTCTGGTCATCCTTTCAGCCCCATTCATTTGATTCAATGTAAAATGCTGGTTTTAAAAATAACATTAAACTGCAGTAAAGTCATTTTTGCAGCCAACATTTTGAGGATGTCTGGAATTTTGTATTTTAAAGGATTTAAGAATATAGTGGCCTCATTTTGTTGCTGCACTCTTAACTGGGTGAAAAACCTGAGTGGTTGGTGTGTTGACGAGTAGATTTAGTCCACACTTTGTATTTTCTAAGTTTTGAGTCTCGGCATCTTCCTCTCAGATGGATCTCAGGTTCACAACTCAATTTGACACAAACAGTTGCCCACCCTGTGTGTGTGTTTGCGCGTGTGTTGTAACACTGCGAGCTGGTTGAACATCTCAGGTTTATTAGTGAATGAAGAATGACGGTCTTGAGTTTAAAGGGGCATGAGGCATCAAGATTTTTAATCCATTTTGAAGAATTCAGCTTAGTTCCACAGTTCACATTATACATATGCTGTTTTTGGCCTGTTATCACAAACTGTAAATTAATTTTTATTAACAATTTAATTTGAGTGTCATGAATGAATAAGCTGTTTTTGTTATGATAACGATGATTTAACCCCAGAGGTCATACAGTGCAGCTTGTAAAAGAGTTGTGCTGGCTGAGAATTTCCACCATCAAATTGCAGGTTTGACTATGTCAGAGGTCAGCGACACATTTCAGTGTTGGGTCCAAACATTTTCTGGGTTGTGTTGTCCAGGTCTCACGACAAGCACGCTGTAAGGTAATCAGAAAATGCTTGATCACAAACTTAAACCGTCGGCTAAATTCTAATCGACAAGGTTGGAACTCGAGTGAAATTAGTGCCAATGTGGTTTTCAGGAAATCAGCAGCACTGAAGCAGTGAATTGTCTTTCCTCCTGTTAGTGTCAACAACATGCACTCCACTGATGATGTTGTACCAAGTGCATTTACTACCACTATCCATTCTTAACATTTGTATGAATTTGATAAGTTTTGGAATTAAATGTGACCCTGACACTGAAATTGTGAATCGAGCTTTGATTTAATAGCTGATTTGGATACGAGATGGAATAAACCAAATCTAACCAATTGGATTTGGTAGGGATAGAATATTTTTTTATTAGTTTCAAATTGTTAGATTTGGAAGTATCTCTCACCAGACTCTGAAGATGTTACTTCTATATAGATATAGGCAATTCCTAAAATAAGGATTTTTGATGTTTGATTTGTAGGGGAGAAATCGAGGCTCATTATCCATTAAATTGCTGGAAAATGTCTTAAAGTCATATATGAAATGAAAAGTGTAACACATAGACATAGCTTCAGATTCCGTACAGTCAAACTCTGGCATCCCAACATAGTTTCTATAAAATGTGATTTATTAAACGGCATACTCGATATTACAATATTATAATATTACATAGAAACTGCATCATGACTGCTTAAAGTGAAGACTGCAGATTAGGGTATTCCTAGTAGAAAGCGACATGCTCTTCTCTTGGCCGCCTGTTTGTGAACGTATTCGCGATGACTTGGTTGTGATCACGTCCACATCGCTCACCGGCTACAATGAGCTGCTACAGTGTTCGCTGACTCTTCCCTCCGTGAATCTTCACAGCGGAGGAAAACATGACGGTAGACGATACCCGGCAAACGATGCGTTCACCTTAACATGAGACTCTCATCGTTCGCTGATTTACTACAGGGTTTATTGGTTGAGGACATATCACTCATTAATCTTGGACAGTCCAAATTGTCAAGAGTAAATATTGCCCACTTGGTGGCAAAGGAATGAAAGTAAAAGTCAAATCAAAGCCATAACGGGTGCTGTGCGTCAGCCTAGTTACATTAGCAGCATATTGTCTGACTGGTCTCTGTGCATTTCAGTTGGCCTCATGTTTTTGATCAAACAGGTCTGAGAATACCCTGGTTACAGGTAAAGAGTGGAGACTGACCCATTCTGGTACATTCAGTAAAAACAAGGTACATGGCCATGAAAAGAAATTCTCATACCTTTTATATATCATCTGGGACACACACACACAAAAAACCCCACCATGAAATGTGTTTATATGTAGTGAATTATCTGCCTGGTGGCAAAGGAAGTCATGTGTTTGATTCCAGGAGCAAAGGTGAACAAGAATACTAGCAGTTGGAGGGAGGAGGGAGGAGGGAGGGGGTGTTATTTCTTGATCACTTCCTCTTTCAGTTTGTCAGCCAGATGTTTTCTCTTCTGGAGCTTCTTTCTCTCCTCAGCAGATATCTCCTGTGTTAAGAGACCAAGAGTCAGCGACCTGGTAGATAACATGATGATCACCACCAACAGTGGTTTCTGATCAAATGTTGAGGTTGAGGAAGAGGTCTAAAATACAACAAAGCACACCTGTAGAAGTACATTAAAGGTCCAGTGTGTAACATTTAGAAGGGTTTACTGGTAGAAATATAATGTTTGTAAGTGTATAATAGCTTTTGTTTGCTTTTCATAGCCTCAGAATAAACATCTTGTACTGTAGGGGCCTTGCTTTAAAGAGGCCGCCAGGTTTCTACAGCAGCTCAAAAAGAAACATCAACCAGAGCATTTGTATTAAAACAGAAGTTTACAATGCAAACAAATAGGAACAACCATTCTGGTATGCAAAGGCCAAAAGGAAAAGGAAGGACTGAGCATTATGGAACAGTTCAGTTCTGTACAGTACATATTTTTTTGGTGTTCCTATTAGAAATAATACCAAAATAACCAGCCCCAACCATTCCATTGTTCGGTACCCTTCCCTTGGACTGCTGGATGTCCTCTGTTGTCTGTTGGGTCACGTTCGATGTTGTTGTCAGTAGCTGTCGGGCACAGCCCACATCCCGCCTACCAAGTAAAGGTACTGCTCTCAGTCGAAACGCTAGCCGGACCGAGGGCTTTATTGTGCCAAACTGAACTGTACTGTACCAAACTGAACTGTATCATGATGGAAACACAGCTTTAGAATCATCTGTTTGTCAATATCTACAGTCTCACTGTTAGAGGTCATTGATTCTTACACACTGGACCTTTAACTGTCAAACTAAATAAAAGCAGCAGATGTTTGAAACGTGTCAACACCACACTCATAATGGCGTTCCACAAGGTAAATGATGATATTCATATAGTTTTATATAGATGCAAAAGTGAAAGCTTTCATCACAATAGCCTGGGGTTTTTTTTCCCAGTGAGTGCTAAATATCTGTATATATAAATAATTAATTTTGGGAATTTAATATGCAATTAACACAAGTAAATGAGGTCAGGCTGCAGGAATTAAAGGGACAGAGCACAACAAAGACAAAGGGGGAGAGCGGCGCACTACACAGCAACACGTCAGCCATCAAGTGAGCACACATCAGGGAGAGGCAGCCAATAGATCACCTTCTGTTTGGAGGGGTTAGTAGAGTTTTGTGCTGGAGGAAGAGGATGAGGAGGGGGACAGGTCCCATTCCTCTGGGACTGTCCCACTGCCTCCTGACAGACCAAGTTAAACACAGGCAGAGGGGGGAGGGGAAAGAATGAGAACCCAATAAATAAGGAAAGAAAAAAGAAAAACAGGTGTAAAATGGGTGCAACAAAGAAATAAATGAGAAATCATATAGAAGAATTATTATCACAAATTCAATTTGAGCTGAATATTCCATTCTAAAATATCAGGTCCTGGCACAATCTAATGGTGTCACGATAAGATTCATCAGCCACAGAAATGCTTCTATGTTTCAAGGTATTCAATCTGCCTACAAGTCCCGACCTTTGACCCTTTTCTGGAAGGAGCAGACTGTGATTTTACCGGGGTGGTGGCAGGCGCTGGTGTGGGGCTGGAGGGAGCCTCATCTGAGGAGGCAGTCTGCTTGGTTTTCTGCTGTTCTTTCTTCAGTGCGTGCAGCTTGTCTCGCTGCTGCCGCAGGTACACTGCCCTCTGCTGGAGCTGCTCCTGCTGAGACGCTGTCAACTCCTGCGGGAGACGAGGAGGTGAGGGTGAGACAGGTGAAGTGTAAGTACAACCTAAGCCCCGTTCAGACCTAATTAGTGTGTAAAGAAGACAACATCAGACAACATCAGTGGAGGGGACAGTTCGTCTCTAAGCTATCCTGAGGATGGACTGCGTTCATGGTTCTTGTGATTGGATCTGACGACGCATTCAGGACAGACTGGGAGAGTTCAAACCTATACAGGTCATTGGATCAGTCAATACCTAAGCCCTTTTTTTCTCGCTTATTGAAAACCATAAAAATGTCCTGTGAATAAGTCTGGTAATATCTGGCAGTTACTTACAATTTACTGCATGTTAAAGTGGGGTATTAACAATTTAAAACATATTTAAATTACAAATTACATTTGTTTGTGTTTTTGTCTCAATGTACAAAAACAGGCCCAAAAATGGAAACTATGTATAAGCGTTTTTTTCAACTCTCTCCTCTCTGGTGACAAAGAGCTGATTCGCCGACTTCCTGCAACAGTGGGAGCAAAATGACTGTATTAACCACACGTTGGCTTTGACGTGCAACTTCTCAGCTTTTAGAAACTGTTGGCATTTTTCCGATAGCACAAACGGTCACATAATTATAATAATGCAAATGATGCTTGCGCAAACATGTCGTCTGCGATATGTTCGGTGTTAAAGGGTTAACCAGGTCATCGAGGGGTCCAAACCATGAATAACTGACGCCACAAATTTCAAATAGAAAAAAAGAATGAAAGTGTTTTCTCTGAGCTTAACTATTTGCGTTCATGTGCTAAAAAGAGCTCAGAGAACAAACACAGTATCTCAGTCAAACCTAAATCCCTGATAGCGACAGACACAGTGCACATGCCTGGTGTTTTGTTCATAATGCTATCTGCATTATGTCCTTAATAAAAATGTGACTTCATCTCACATCTCACAATGGTTAAGTGAAGAAAGAAAGAAAGTAATAACAACAAAAAAGACAAAGGGAATTTCAGATTTTTGGGACATTAAGGGTCCAGACAAGAAAATATTTTGTAGAAATGTTTGTTTAAATCGTAGGTTGTTGTGCTATTTGTATTGTTTTTTGCTGAAACAAGCTTGTATGAAGGCCTCTGCTCAGTCATTTTTGAGATGCAGCTGGATCACAGACTCACAGTAAACGGTTTAGAGAAGCCGGCCTCTCTGTGTGCCTCCTCGAGCCATGACTCTACTGCAGTCTGGCTGCTGCTGCTGTGCTCCTTGGTGTGTAGACTGGCACTGACAGAGGTCTCGCCGCACCTTACTGGAGCTCTCACTGCTGGAAGAACTCTGGACTCCACACTGCTACTGCCAAAATCTGAACATGCATGCTCAAATCAGTTTAGCAGCTCTTGGTGGAGTAAATACAATGTATCCTCACTCTATAAATGGCCTTATAATGAGGATTTGAAAGAGGTAGTGGTCAATGGGAGTTTTAATTACACATTACACTTGTGAGTTACCTGGGTTGAATTTAGATGCAGCCTGGCTTTTAGCTGCACCGTTCTCTTGTCCACCTGCAGGGACAGCGGTCTTCCGCTCCTCTTTTCTGACAGGGTTACCGTTTACCTGGAGGAAATGAGCCACAGATATTGACACATGCTGCACAGATACAATCGCTACAACAAAAAGAAATACAAAAACAGCCTAGAAATAAGCAAAATAATTTTTTTTTACTTTCTTGAAAATCAATTTTTGCAACGCAGGCTTCACATTGGAGACTTTTCCAGAGGACGTGACCGTCTTGCTCTAAAATGCAACACTGCCCGGTCTCCCTGCAGCAAATATTTTGATTTACTACTGAACATGTGCAAACTAATTTACAAGCATTAACTCTACAAAGCCACGACAGGACTACAGGAGGCTATGAAACAGTTTCCGTGCGTCCTCAGGATGCACTAGGAACACCTAGGTTTTGAAAGTATCTCTGGTATCAGAGAAAGTCCACTTTTTTTTTTATTTATTTAACAAATTAACAAAAGCAGGTGTACCACTCCTCAAATGGAATGGATGCATACTCAGACCGAGCCGGAAACTGTGGCGTACATACACACGGCTGTTTAAAATTACCAGATTATATTCAGTGGCAGTGTTTCCATTCAATAGTGGTGTGTGGTGACCATTACTGATGCTGCTGTTTTCACCACTCTCCTCAGCTTTGGCCTTTACATGAAATAAATACCACATTAGTGACATATAGTTTGACATGGGGGGGGGGGGGGGGGGGTATTGAGTTTTGTGTTTGAGCAGCACTTGTATGTTCATGTATGCTCCGACAGTTTGGCTGATTCAAAGATCCTGATCTGCAGCAACAGTTGGTGATGTCTTACCTTGGCAGTGTTGCTTTGCTGGCTCGAGGCAGAAATGGCATTCGTGGATTCAATGCCCTCGGCCATTGGCTTATCTGGGCAGCAGCTGGAGGTAGAACCGAGCTCCTCCTCTAACAGCAGCCTCCTGCTCATTTGTTCATCATATTCCTCTTTTGATTTTCTGACGTCAGAGCAGCGGGAGAGAAGAACAGTTCAAAACTGAGGCCTGGGCCCAGTCTATAAAAAGCGATCCCTGTACAATGATCCTGCTACATTTGCATGTGTGCATGTCCAGAATCCCAGGTGTGATAACAGCCATGTTAATCTTGGGTTCAGCAAGTGATGGTATTGTTCATTTAGCCGTTCAAACGTCTGGCATCAGTGGAATAGATAGTAGAATTAGACAGGAACATCAGGGATTTCCATGTGGTGTAGGCTTGCTCTCCAGGGCACCACATGCAAATCCTTTAACTGAATTATCTAACAACTTTGATTGTCTTAAAGGAGATTTACCAGCAGGTACAGGCAGAGGGAGAGACTGAGTAAAAGAGCGAGAAGTAGATGGTGTATCCTCTCATTTTGAGGATCAGATTCAAAGATGCTCAGATGCTTATCCAGCTGGAGCCAGGAATGTGGGATTAATGAAAATGAAATATGCTTTAGAGTAATTGGCTTTTGTGTATGTCAGCAAGAGCAGTGTGGTGATACTGAGGATATGACTGTAAAGCTGCATTTCAGCATTTTAAACACAAGCATGTCTGCTTATGTGGCTAAAACAGCATCGTGTTGACTGACTGAGTTACTTCAGTCATTCCCACTGAGATCTTTTTGAGCGTGGACACCAAATAAATACATTTTCAGGATTTCATAGCATGCATAATATGAAGTTGTGATTCATTTATCAAACATATCTCTTGGAAATGTCTGAAAAAAATGGGTTTTAAGTAAAAAATAATTCTCGTCTTCAAAAAGTTAATCCCCACATAGAAAATGTGAGAATCACTGTTTTAAGTAACCTGTTATACTCTTGCGTTCATGTTCATAAATAATATAAATTCAACCTTAAACTCAAATACATTTGTTTTCAGAGGAAACTGAGATGAACCTTAGCCAGTACTGACATATATGGAAATGCTGGATAAAACAGTTGCTGATCAGCAGCCAAATGACCCCGGCAAGACAAAGGGAGATAAAATGACTATTTTCTTAGTTGCTTGTTTAGTGTCAATCTCTCCAACCTAAATTAGCTGGACCCTAAGGAGCTTAACTGAGGCCCCATTAGACTCAATGTGTTCTACTTATTGAGGCTGCCACTTGCAAAATCCCATTAGAGAGCAGTGGCAGGAGCTTTTAGAAAGCTGGGCACATACAGGCAATGAAAGAAAACATGAACACAAAATTCACATCTCATTAAATTATGACTGAACTACTTGATTCATTAACTAATTAAGTTGCCTATATATATATTATATATATGTCAAATAAATAAAATGCACAAATAACATTTGTGTCTTTGAGTGAGAGAAAGACAGATGGAGAGAGAGAGAGACTCACTTGAGAACCTCTTGCAGGATCTTCAGCTCTTGCTGCTCTAACTCCGTCATCACATCCACACCATCAGTCAGACACTCTGGGAGCTCCCCTACACACACACACACACACACACACATTTACAAAAGGCTTATCACTTGCAGCAACTGTATATCAGTCGTGTGTACATTTAGGTCTGTCCAGCGTACCGTTTCTTTCTTTGATAACCCGGAGGGCTTGAAGCTGCAGCTCAGTGTTCTTCTGAACCATCAGTGAGCGAAACAGCTGGAAGTCGTCTGTGGCCAGGACTGGCTGAAACACCGACTGAACAACATAGAAGACAATGAAACGTCATTTCACCCACAGGACGAATGAATGACATTATGAACAGGCTGCTGTTCTACTGGATTATGTTGATTTGTTGTTCACGAATGCCCCTGAACAGTATCTAAAGAAAATAAGACACTGTGTACTGTTGCGCTTTTATGTTTTATCACTGGATGTGGAAATGGCATACATCATTGTATCCTGTATGCCACTGCTCACTCTTCTCATTGTCATTCAAAAAACACATTTAAAATGATTACTGTGTGATATGTGTGCAGATCTGTAAGAAACAAAGATGTAGGATAAGACGTGTATAGGGCCTAGTTCCTCCCTTTCTGTCTACCTACATGTGCAGAAACCAAATATACTGCTAAATATACTAAATAATACTTAAATATACTGCTCTTTCAACATAGAATAACTTACAAACTCGTCTGAAATAATCAGAAAAGCTCTCAGTGGAGGAGTTTGAGTCGATTTTGGGGGATCGTGACGGAAACTCCTTTTGGTGGATGTGACTGCTTTTAAATTCTTTGCAAGATCATTTTAGGAACTGCACCTGTATAATAAGTGGTTTTGTCCTTGATGCTGCATTACATTAGTTGGATGCTGTGTTGTGTGTGATAGTTGTATATGTCAGTTTGTGTTGTTGTAATCTGTGACCACATTGTGCTGCCTTCTTGGCCAGGTCACTTTTGGAAAAGAGACGTTTAATCTCAGTGAGGCTTTTGTTCCTGGTAAATAAAGGATATACACATGTATATATATATATATATATATATATATATATATATATATACGTATATATATATATACGTATATATATATATATATATACACATTTAACTGTTTTCTCAACCCCCTAGCAAAACTTCAAATAAAATCTATTAGAATCATCTTCTTCTAAATCTACTTATATCTTGCCAGTGTGGGATTTCTGAACACCTGAATTTTGTAGCTGGTGCAGGATTAAAGTAAATATCTTAACACTAACACATGTTAATTGTAATTCATCTCTAGGATAACTGTAAAGACACATCTTCCAATTTCATCTGCAGTAGCAGTGACAGTATGGGCTCTCAGGGTAATGCAAAACGTTCCTTTATATAACAGCAATAACAGCTTCTCCCTCTCTACAACAGGTTATCCACATATTTGCTTTTTTACACCCTTCCCGACGCAACCCTCCAATCTATACGGCACAAGGAGTTGTATGACAAACATGTTGTATGAAGTTAAGTTCACTTTGTTGTCCTTTTAAAGCATCCTCTCTAGCATGACTGTATCGGGCTAATATTGGTATCCGTGGATACTCGAGTTAGTGATATCGGTATTGGCATCTAACACAAAAAAAGTGGTATCGTCCCATCCCGATGCAAACTGGAGTTTCAGTAAGTGGCAGGCAGACAGTGGTGTGTGTGAAGAGTGATACCTGCAGAGTTCTGGACTTGGCAAAAGGAGATGTACACGCATCCAGGAACTGCTGCTCATTGATCCCAACCTCCTGCATATAATTCTCTAACAGCTTCTCCACCTGCAATGTTATTCCAGTTTCATTAATGAGCAACAGACACTCCGCAGTGTGTAATCAACATAAAACCACCCATGAGGAAATGCAAAGACTGTACTCACCAGTTTCTTATACTGATGGTGAATCTCTGTGTAGGACAACTTATTTTCATCTTCATCATCAAAAACTAAAAACAAGACCAAATGAATAAAGTTATTTATTCATTGTTGAGACACATTTGCAAAACACTGGTAGCCTTAGCTTAACATAACACACATGTCCAAATATTATGAATACTTTGATGGATTCATGAATCATAACATAAAAGATGTACAGTATAGCATGAGGATGTACAAACAAAACCACGGAGAAGCACACACAGCACTTTGTAACACGTGCAAACAAAACGCATAAAACCAGCTAAACACACTAAACTAAACATAGTGTACACACAGTGTAAATGTGCATGAGTTGTATGCCGTTCAGTTTTAACTGAAAATAAATTGATCGATTGAAAGTATGCTCATTGTACATTAGATTTTAATTTATCAGGATAAAAAACACTTTTGAATCACGATAATTAAGGCAATAAATGCCAGATCATTTACGCATTGTGTCTCAATGTGTGTTTGTATAGTGCATAAACTTTGTTGTATTAATAGTGAAAAAACCTAAATCACAATATATGATACTGAATTATTGCCTATCTCTAGTTGTCCTAGCTAGTTTGTTATATTGTTTTTCATACGTGTGTCCTGAAGAGTTTGAACAATATCGATGAATACATTTTTGAATAAATTTCTGTGTTTTCATCTGACGGACACTTATGACAGTCACTACTCTACTACTACTACTACTTTATAGATAATATAAAACTGAAGCGTGACTCTTGATAAATACAAATAACATTTCAACAGTGTTTAAATACAGCATGAGGTATTTAATGGCTAAGGGATGGAAATCGGTATTGGTCCGATACTGGTCCAAATCACTGGATCACACAATGCAAAGATCATGTACAGTATACTGCATGTTTCACTCTGCACAGAGTCATTTCTTCTTTTTCCGGAGAACAACATTTGTTACACAGTTGGAGAATTTGTGTCAACGCAGCACAAATGTGTTTTTGAAAGATTCATAGTTAAAAAGAATACTTAAAAAAAAATGACTAATATCGGTAGATAGTCGAGTTTGCGGTATCGGCACACAAAAAGGTGGCGCGTCCCATCGCTAGTCCAGCTGACTGTTTTGCATATCAGACAGACATCTTCAACATAAAGTGTTTCTTCTGTGGCTAAATGAGGAAACAGACTTCTTGAAATTCCAATTAACTCAACATATTCGTTAAAGTTTGGATTTATCAGGCGGTAAAATCCATTAAATGTTCTGTAACAACGTCAAACACAGTCAAAACAGGCACAAGTTAGCTAGCTAGCTTAGCCACCGCAGCGTATTTGGAGTTCACGTTACTGTGTAGGTACACGTTCAAGAGCTTCAGTGTTTGTATTTGTTACCTGTGCATTTGTTTTCCATAAAATCCGTGACAGGAATGATCCACTCGGGACTTCCCAGGTAGCCAACGATGCTCTCCACAACCCACTCACAGTCATCCTCAGCCATGTTGGCTGCAGCTGAGGAGGAGGAACGTTAGCGGCAACAACAACAACAACAGTCTTCGCACGGTGATGTTGTTCAGGTCGACACGAACACAAACAGCCCGAAGAGACGAGAACAGACATCTGGTTTATTTTGCCTCATAAACTGCGACTCAGCTGCACTTCCTCGCCATATTCACAGGACGGTCTCCGAGAGGGAGATGAGACAATATGCGAACTCATGAATTTGCAGGCGAGAGTGATGACGCCTAATCGGTTGCCAGGGTAACAGTTACGTCAGTGAGCTGCTGCTTGAGTCCAGGCTCTGGTCCAGACATGTCAAGTTATACAGTATATTCCAGTGAGGGATACTTGAGTGAAAGTAGAAGCGTCTTACCAGAAAATGACTTTGGTAGAAGTTGAAGTCACTTTTTAAAATATTACTTTAGTTAAAGTAAAGTATATGACATTTACTGTACTTAAGTATCCAAAGTAATTTTCTGATATAAAATGACTTTTAGAGGTAAAAGTGTTTAAAAAGTGAGGAGTTAGGCCATGGTAGCTCAGTGATAGGGCAAGTTGCTGTTCAACTGGAAGGTTGTGGGTTCAATTCCTGGCTCTGCTAGTCCTTATGTGTCCCTGAGCAAGACACTTAACCCCATGTTGCAGTGTGTGTGAATGGATATGACAGATGTTTGAATGTCAAAACTCTAGTGCAGGGGTCACCAACCTTTTTGAGACCGAGAGCTACCTGAAGGGTAGAGAATAATATGGAGGGCTACCATATTAACATTTTATGCAATTTACCATTTAAATGATGAATATTATGCATTTAATTGCATACACATTAAATCCAGTGCTTACTCCTAATGATTATCACAGTTTTTATAAACAATATCAGGACATTTTACTCAGTGATCATTTGGATACATGCAAGTGAGGTGAAGTGAAATGAGCCCACGGGCACCTCGCTGGCTGCTCGCGGGCTACCAAGTGCCCGCGGGCACCACGTTGGTGACCACTGCTCTAGTGTAAAGCAGCTCATCAAGACTAGAAAAGCTCTATATAAATACAGACCAACTCTGATTGTATTTGGTAGTAATGAGTAACAAAGATAGTTAGAGGAAATGTAGTGGAGTAAAAGTTTCTAGAAATATTAATAAAAAAGTACAGATACATGAATTTTGTATTTTGCTTTATTACTACACTGCTATATTCATAAATGTAGACTCTGACTAGTCAGTCTCTCAGTTAGTTAGTTAGTTAGTTAGTAATGGCAGCGATTATCCATTTTGTTGCATTACTGCCTTCTTCTGGAACCATTATGCAACACTTCATAAATCTTCATGGTTCTATAGGTGTCATTTCTTCTCCTCCTCCCTTGTTCTTGGTTATTTATTTCCATTATGTTGCATTACTGTTTTCTTCTAGATTGTCCTCCCTTACCATGTCACTACACTCAATCTCATATTTAATCCTTGCCTCTATTCACCCTAATCTTAAACTTTATTCACAGTTGCCTAATTGCCCCTGATTTTAACTGATGCAACCAAAAATAGAATACTGCAATATTGCTTTTTTTTTTTAAATAGGAGTGAGAGGCAGTTCTAGATATAAACACACTGGGGTTCTCGCGGTGTGTAAACCCATGAATCAGAGATGAATATACATATATATATATATATATATATGTACATATATAAATGGTCATTTTTCTGTCCAAAAGTGTGGCAAAATGTCCCTGTAGCAACAAGATGCTTCTTTGCTTCAGGTCGATGTAGCGATGCATTTAGGATTAACTTGTACAGTAAGCCACTTTGTTTTAATCAACAACAGTCTTTGTGTTAATGAACGCCAGGTCACTCACACCTAAACACGAGGAGAAACACAAAGGCTGAGAGTACTTATTTTTTATTAAGAGTAAAAATGTAGGGATCAAACAATTCAGTCGTGTGCATGAACAAGGATATTCAGTAAATATACATTCCATCTGCATTTTTAAAGGTATATAAGAGTTTATGGTATCATAATCTCCAGAAAGGCTCATGGCTACTGTGCACAGTTTATAAAGGCAAGGCATGCAAGCAACAGTCATGCCCAAAAATAAAATAATAAAAAAAAAAGGATAAAAATAGGCAACATTTGAAAGCCTTTAGTGAGCATCTTTTTTTCTTTTCTTTTTTTTTAAATATGCAACTATCTCAAATCCAGTGAGTTTCAAGGGATGTACAGTTGTCAGTGCATAACAGGTAACATTGAGACATTTCTGTTTTTGTTCCATGGATTTTCTTTTCGTAAACAGATGCTGATTTCAAACCTCAACATCTACAATGACTTTCTATTGCAAATTCAGGCATTAAAGGTATAGTCCTCTTCCATGCTAACTCAAAAAAGGTCAACGTCTCAGAAATGTTTCTTTAAATAGAAAAAAAAAGCAAAGTACACACACACACCTGGGTTAGAGGGTGTTTTAGCAGCATCCATAACTCCCACATATTATATAATAGCATTATAATGTAGTGTATCTAAGAACAGATAAACTGTCAGATAACAAGCAACACAGCATGGGTGACATAGTAGTGCTTTACAAGAAAATACATGGACACTGTTATTGAGATAATACTCTTCAACTTCTACTCATTCTGTGTACATACACGTTTCTACAAATGACTGGTGGCCGTGTTTGCTTTGTTTGATTCATGAATTAGTTTATAGGAGGTAAAGTGCACATATACAGCAGCAAATAAAGTACATTTAATTGTGTGTTTCGTGTGTAAGAGTGACACATTTACATGTTGTTGTTTTTTTACTATGAACAAAAAAAGACCAGTGTCATATTTAGTGTGAAGAAATGTTCCTTCTCTTGACGTCCTCTAGATGGCAGAAGATATCCATCATGACCAGAATACGTGATGATAACATATGAGTGTATTTGACTTGACAAACGTTTGCTATTCCACTGGTGTGAGTGGTTCAAGTGCACGTCTGTGCTGCAAAGATCACATATGACAGCACTGAGTCTGTGCAGTGGCTTCTATCACCACAAACAAACCTGACTGTGCTGCACTCTTCTGCACACACGACATACTGATGATCAGACCTTAAATTGTGTCCACTAAAAATCTCACTCTATATTATTTTAAGGCGATTATTTTCATTATCATTTAAGCTGCCGTTTAACAACTAGATTAATCAATTAATCCATTTGGTCCACTAAACGTCAGAAAAAACAACAACCTGTATTTACATATTTGATTGTTTTGTTGAGTTTTAAAATGAATCCAGAAGCTGAAAAATCGGCTGTTTGAAATTAGAGAAGACGTTTGAAAAGACAGAACGGCATTTGAGCTTAAAAATCAGATTGACTTTGGGATGACAATATAACCCATTGCCTCAGTTTGGTATTACTTTACAACAATGACAGTGTGTCTGCAGTTTGCCAGCAGAAATGAATTATTTAACTAACCCATCCAGCGAACATAATTTTGACAAAGAACTGATTAAACCCTGCAAGCTGTTGCTATGCAGCTCCCTCTGTTTATGTTTTCCTTGATTAATGGCTTCAGAAGTTAAAAATGCCTCTACTGTATAAATCTGCAAGCACTGTTGCTAAAGGTTGCACTCGTATGAAAGATTGGGTAGAAGTCTCAAGGTGACATGCAGTCATTCAAAATGCAAATGAAAGTTGCAGCTATAAATTACCCCTTTCCTCTCTTTACGAACAATATAGTATTTTTAAAGGAATACTTCACCGATTTGCATGTGGCTTTGTATTGCTAGAATAGCACTATTTTTTTTTTTTTAAATGTGCTTCCCTCCCGCAGTTTTCCACTGAGCTGTAGAAAATTTTTTCCCTTTCCAATTTTGCCCTACCCTGAGTCAAATGACGCAAATCGCAAACGTCAGTTCAAGTTCAAGTTTTTAAACTACAACGCCAGTTCCGCACAGTTACGCACTTTTTAGATTCACCCATAGGGGGACGAGATTTCATTCCCAGAATGTAAACACGGTGTCCGCCATCTTTGCTCACAGTTACGCTAACCGACTGTAACGACAATGATCGAATGTAGTTTTCAAACTGCTATGGCTACATTTTGGTGAAAACTAGAAGCACCAGTCGTGGCGAGCACCGGTCGCGGGTGGCGAGTAATTTGTTTTGCATTTTTATATTTATTATATATTTAATTCTTCACAGGGATTTGTGTGTTTACGGTGAAATATGCCTTTAAGGTTTGATTCCATATGTTGAAAGGTAACGTACTGTATATGTAATTTGTCACAGCCATGACATTACACAGGCAACAGTGTCCTTGAGGTTAAACTGCAGCAACTGTCAAGCTCTGTTAAAAATTCATCGTATTGATCTGGCTGACAGGCCTCTGGCCCCTTCTTCAAACTGATCCCTAAGTATTTGTTCATTAAGTCACAACACTGGATACCACAGATAACCATCTTTTCCTATGATTTGTAAAAGGGACCAGTTACGATCATCTCCATGGATCAGATCAATAGCCCCTTTGCCTGCAGGGTAAAGCATTGTAATGAAGGGTGATGTTGTGAAGATATTTGGCAGAATACGTGCACCGTCATCATCACCTGCTGTGGAGATACATACGACACACTGAGATGATGTGATGTGTCTGTACACTATTTAGGTATTAAGGTTAAATGTGTGTAATGGCAGAAATGGAACACAATATTTCCTAAATGTTTCATTAGTAGGTATTATTATTCCTATGGTAGCCCAGAGTGGACAAACCAAACTATGCTCTGGTTACTTAAAAGCCGTTGTGGATTCTCCAGCATGCTTGTACCACTAAATTCCACCCACTGAACAGTTACAACATAAATTGACCAATCGCTTTGCAGCTCCAGTTCGTTAACTGTGGGTCTTACAAAGTTGCTCCCAATAAGTGGCAATTTATTAGTATGTAATGCTTTGTATTCTTGTGTCCAGTGATATTGAATAAATTATTAAATTAGGGCCAAACGAGGCTGCCTCCTTCCATTTAGCCAGATACAAGTCTTTCTATACAATTGATGTTTTCTGGCTGGTTTGTTCTTGGATGAAGGTTTGAAGTTATAGTAGTAGTATATCTTTTTAAGTAGGCTGTTGTTGCATTGCACAGTTACGTGAACCAGGAGCTCAAAGAATCCATTATAGATGGGGAGTATCTGAGGCACGTACAGCGATCAACCGCACAAAAAGCTGTGTGATGAATCTTTCACCACTCCAGATCTTGTATGCTTTCTGCAGCTCGTGCAGCTCCGTACAGCCTAGCATCTCTGCATTGGAATGCAAATCTTCCTTTTAAAGGACGATAAATGATGACTGTGATTACTCAAGTAATAATAGTTAGGCAATCAAAGCAATTTCATCTGCTGCCTTTGCTCAACGAGGGGGGAAACATTTATATAAGTGGCACGTTTTTAAATGATTACAGTAAACTAATCAGTATTTCCTCGTATCCTAATCAGTTTTGTCTCTTTCATAAAGAGTCAGTCGTAAAGTACCAGACTGCAGAGGAGGATCTACCTTCCTTCCTGAGTTCCTCCAATTATTTATCAGGTCCAGCAAATCGAATATAACTTAAATGTTTGTTTTCTACAAAATGACAATAATAAAATGCTACAAACACCCAGTGTTGTAAGTCCATTGTCATCAGAAAAGAGCAGTTCTTCAAACGTGGTCTTTGGTGAGAAGGACTCGGTCATGCTTCACAGTCACAGTGATCCATTGGCGATCTCTCTGCTGCCGCTGCTCTCAGCTGACTGACTGGGCAGCTCTATTGGATTGTCATGGTTATTACCCCTGTTTGGCACCTGTCTGTCATCAAGGTGACCTATTTTCACTTGTCCCCGGTCTTGGTAACTGTCTATAATTGGCAACAGTCCATTTTTGCCTTGGTGTCCATTTTTGCCGAGTCTGTCGTCATGGTTCCTTGACTTGACTGAGACCTGCCCGTCGTCTTTGTGGCTGTTTCTCATTGGTGCGGGTCCAATATTGTGTTGGCCTGTTCTGATAGGCACTGCTCCATTGTCTATGTGGCTGACTTTGACTGGCACCAGCCTGTTGATTTGGTGCTTGTTGCAGACAGGGACCTTATTGGCTTGCAGGGAGCGCGTGTAACGTGAAAACCAGTCCCTGTCGAATGCGGCCCGTAGCTGCTCCACCACGGTGGAGTTCCTCTCCTCAACACCCTCGGGCTGACTGATCACCAGACCTGCTCCTGCGTTAAAGGCAAACTCATTCCCCACCCAGTCAAGGTTACCTAGGATGACACAAAACAATATCACAGCACAATAAATAAGACGCTGAAAAACAAGCAGAATACACATAATCCCACATCTGATGAAAAGACGATCGGATCAATACCATACTATGGTTAGTTGCCACACATATCCGCATATGCAGTTCCATTTATTTTAAAATGAGGATCTGTTTCAGTTGAACATTCCATGCATATATACTCAAATTTAAATTCCACTTCAGCAAAGGCAATTTCCCCTCATTTATATGTTTTCATATTCTTTGAACTGTGCATGTGTGAGTATCAACAAATCTCCTCAAATGACCTCGAGCATTGAAGAAGAGAAGCACGTGACAAAACACTCAGCTTCCATTTCTTCACTGAGGAAATACTTACATACACTTTTAATATACTTTTTAAGTTTCCACCTGCCACCAGTATTTATGTTAAACTTCACTAATCTCATCCAAGCTCTGCATCTGAGCTCTAAATACAGTATCCAATTCTAAAACAGAAAACAAATGTCTTAAAAATACAGGAATATTTCTCTAAAATCCATGAAAATGAAATGTGTGTAATGTGTCAGAGGTCATAGAGTCGATGAGCTCACCTAAATAGATGGCTCTGTCTGTCACCATGAACCTGTTATGGTTTATTCCCTGGAGACTGCCATCCCTCTGCACTCTGGGGTTGAAGAACTTCTACGCACACAGACACAAACACACACAGAGACACACACACAGAGACACAGCTGGTACAGCAAGGACTGATGAAGGGTGTCTCCAGAGTTGTAAATACTGTGGTACAGTGTGACCTTGTACTTACGGCTTCCATGGAACAGTTAGCCTGTTCCATGCACAGACTCCTCAGGGACCAGATGAAGTTGAAAGTAAGTGGTTGAGTCTTTTCCGAGCAACTTATCAGCAGCCGTACCCGCACTTTCCTCAGAATCAGAGCCTCCCGGATAAGGCCATCGATGCGAGACCAGTACCTTGGCACATACACGGACAAGTAATTGCAGGCTCGTCGTCAGATGGGCATGCACAAGAGAGATCAAAGCAAGGCATTCGTGCTTTTGATGAATTACGCCTGACACGGTTCTTACTTGAGGGCACTGCTGCTGAGCAGAGGCAGGTAATCAATGATGGAGATGTATATGAAATGGCGAGCTTCTTGGATGACCCAGGAAATGGCTTCTAGGTCATTACTGCGATCTTTGGGGATGAAAACATTGGGGGAGCTCTGTCGGCAGAAGACGAAAGACAATTAGCAAGCTTTGGTGTTGGCTGATCAGAAAATGTGCAACGAGGGACTGTGTAAATTTGCTTAGTTATGGTTAAGACTCCCCTGCATGTTGCCCCGCTCCACCACACCTGAATCAGCTTGTTATCAGGCTTCTGCAGAGCCCGATGACGAGCTGGTCATTTGAATCAGGTGTGAGCAGGGCAACATCTAAAGCATGCAGGGCAGCGTTCCCTGAGGACCAGGGTTGGGAAACACGGATCGAAATGAATGGGAGTCCATGCAGTATCCTAAGAAGAAGAGCTGGGTAAACCATATTCTTATTTTCATAATCGATTAACTTGTCGATTATTTTCACTTTTCATTAAATCGAGTAATCGTTTGGTCCATAAAATGTCAGAAATGTTGATCAGTGTTTGTCAAAGCTGGAAATGATGATGTTCTCAAATGTCTTGTTTCGTCCACAAACCAAAATGATTGAGTTTTAATGATTTCTTTGTTTGAAACAAAGAAAATATTCGAATTTAAGAAGCTAAAACAATCAGAAATCTTGTTTTAATTATGAAAAAAACTTCAAACCGAGTAATAATGGATTAATTGAGTATTTGTTTCAGCTCTAATGAGGACCAAAAAACCTATTAACCACATGGAGTGAGAACATTTTGGGAAAGTGGGGATATTTTGGCTTCTTTAAAGGGCGTTTTGGGGGTTAAAACCTGGTTTTAGGGTTAGAGTTAAGGTCAGAGGCGAGGGACTGCATTATGTCTACGAGGGTCCTCACTTTGAAAGCTGCACAAACCTGTGTATGTATTTTATATGTGAGAAACATCTTGAATGTAAAAGCCCAACATTTAAATTTGACAACCATACATGGATGTACCCTGTGCATTTTTGTTTAGCTGTGAGTGTTTTTGTGTGTGTTGACATTCATCATCTTGCACAGGTACTGCTGTACTGCTGCAGGTATAGCATGACATCACCATCACTCATCTCCAGGAAGCAGGTGATGCTGAAAGACTCCTGCAGAGGCTCTACAGTATGTATGAAAAATGTACTCCCCCGTGTCACCTCCGTTAGAGCTGTGGCTGTGCTCGCGTGTGTGTCGTCTCTTAGCTTCAAGCCCACATACCAGTGTCTAAATTTGTATTGGAAACTGTCTCATAGCAAATATTTTGACAGATAATTAAAAAGCTTGCACAACCAAGATAAACCCACACAGTTATTTTAAGTTTGGAACAGTGATAGCATATGAGAGAACACACTCACTGGCCACTTCATACAATCAAAGTGTCCAGTGAAATCCTCCGCAGCGTAAGGGCTCGATGTGATGTGATGTGATGTGACATGGTCTACCTGCACACCTTGGTTGGTTGTGTCTTTCTATGATCTCAAACCTCAAACCCTAAATAAGTAGATCAGTAGGTGCACCTAAAGAAGTGGGCACCGAGGGTACATTTTCATGAAATGACTACTAAGGCTATCACTTTTGCGGACAATACTGACACCAAAGCGTCTGAAAAGCTGTGTGTTCTTACACAAAGTAAGAGTAATACATATGTATGTGTGTGTGCAGGTGTGGGGGGATACCTGAACATCTTTGAAGTAGGTGTGTCTTGCAATATTTGTTCAAACGTTTAGAAAAGCTTGTGTAATGATGATATAAATCAAAAGAGTATCTGTATTTTTTTTTGGAAAATGACAGTTTTATTCAGTGTGTCCCTTGGATAAAAAGTCACTCACAGAGATGTAGGCCTGGGCCTTGGTGCTGTTGAGAGTGAGCTCCAGAGGCTCGTGCTTGTTGAAGAGAGCAAAAAGGCGCTTGGACCAGAAGGAGGGGATGAAGTCTCTATACTGAAGCCCCCAGTAGAGACTAAACACTCTGTGGAGGTCCAGAGCCAGACAGCTGCAGTTGTACACCATCACACCCAGCTCCTTCCTCTGGGCAACAAACAACAAATCCTGTGTAAGATCCCGTCACTTCAGAGACAGACAACATTTACATTTAAATATTTGTAATAACTCTCAACACCGTAACAAAAAAAAATTCCAATTTCCATCAGATATCCTGTCCACGTGATTTTAACCAGCCTGCTTAGTGCTCACACTAAACTCTCCTTTTATGCAATAGTACGGAATTGAAAAACACTAGTCTTTAGTCAGTTTTATTGCCTCTTATTGTCCACATTTAAATGCACAAAGTAAAATAATAAAACACAATAGTTTATTCGATCTATTTTACCTATTATCTGACTCAAAAGCACAAATATACGAGCACTGGAAACAAACACTGTATTCTCCACATTGCTTTTTATGTTGAAGAATCTCTGCACTGCATTTAACTCATATTTAACAATGTGAGTTGGCCTCACTGAGCCCTTTGCAACTCATCGTCCTAATTTAAAGCCCCCGTGGATATTTGGGTGTCTAAAGATAGATAAAGTAGCCAAACAAACGAGTCTGGATTTTTTGAAGAGAGAGATGAAAGTGCAGAGACTTTCTATTTTTGGATGCCACCATCTTGCATGCCCTGACTTATCACCACTCCCCTATTTACAACTACTTGAGCAAGAGATACTGCGGGGTTTAAGACATAACCTGTCTATACAAATGTCGTCATTTGAAATGGTTTACATAAAAGAAGCAGTTGTGCATATATGGCACACGCCAACATATCAATATCAAGTGATCTATCTAAAAGATACTCTCACAAAAAGCCTTTGTGGCCCGTGTAAACCTCACTGCTGAGTCAAAGCAGTTATTCACTGTATAATGGACTTTTGTGTGTGGCTTATAGATTATATAGAATATGTAACACATGATGTAAAAGGTGATTGTAACTGTAAGAATTTGAAAAGTCTGTGTTTCAGCACAGTTTAAACAATTAAAAAACCTGAGATCATAGTGTTTCATTTCCTCAAATGTGGGTTTGTGTGGATCTTAATATGTTAATGTATGAATGTGGTACAGGACAGTATGGGGTGTTTCTGTGAGCTCATTCACACCGGCAAACAAAGCATAGTTCCTGTTCTGACTCTGGTTCTGTTCTGAACCTCAGTGTTCTCAGCGAACCATCCCAAAATCAAATAAGGGCACTGCTCAATGCACAACGTGAGTGGAAGTAGTGGCAACATTGCAGGAAAATTGCAGCCAAACATTGTTTCTTATGGACACAACTGCATGTACTTCCTTTCCTTTGCCATTTTCAGTATTGTTTCCTGCTGGGAACCAACTTTTCAGATTCTGAACCAATTTATTTTTGGTTTGAACAGAGCAGAACAGGAACCATGCCGGAGCCATGTCAGTGTGAACAGGCTATGTGTGTATTATTTGATGTGATGGTACTGTGGCCAGGGATCTCCAGTCCATGCTTGCACTCCCGATGTAAATGTGCCGCCTGTCAACCACCCAGAAGGAGGAGAGGAGGTGGCCTTTGGTCAGCGCTGTCATGTTCACATAATGGATCTCAGCGTCTAGAAATGAGATAAAGAGAAACACAGGTTTCCAGAGAAAGCAGTGAGAAACGCAAACATAGAAAAAAGATCAAGTGTATGAGAAACACAGAGGGAAATCAAACAACAGACAGAAAGACGGATAAAAAAAGAAAAAGATGGAAAGTGAATGAGATACTGAATGGACTCAGGAGGGAGAGAGAGGATAGACTAAACAGAAGGAGCTTGGCTGCGGCATGTTTGAACACAAACAGACACACAGAATGTATAATACAGTGAGAGTGAGGGCTGACCGTGTCTGGCGAGCATCCTGAGCTCAGTGGAGTCGACCATGCCGCTGGAGATCTTCAGCTGGACTCCTCTTGCTTTCAGCCCCTGCAGCCTGGCGAGCAGAGCTCTGCCCTAATGGACACACACACACACACAACATCCACGATAAAGATCTTTGTTTGTTTTTATGGTTAATTAGAGACTGTAATTTGACCATGAAAGTGAGTGTAGAATACAACACAAAATAATAGAAGCCTGTGAACGTGCTGGTAAGTGAAAGCTACGATGTGCTTGGGAAAAGAGTCCTGTGTTTTGATATAATCTGCAGTCTGATCATGGACTTGGCCTTTAAGGCATGGTTGCTGTGGTTGCATATAGGGATCAACTGTATCTTAAGACTTGAATAATTATACCTGACGGACACAGGCTCGTGATCACATTTCTGAGTTTGTGTTTATTCTCAGTGAAAAGTATCTGCTCATTATAGGTGATTCCAAAACTCTGGGCAGAGGTGGAGTGAAGACGGACACCATTAAGAGGAAAATGTGGTATAATAAAGCAAAACCACATCGTAGCTTTAGTAACGTCTCTGGTCTCTGGTTTTACCTGTTTGGCAGCAGGGTGGAAGCTGGATTCATAATCAGAGGAGTTCAGGAGCCACAGTGGGGAAACTATCTCTACAACCCTGATAGCTTTGTCCAGTAAGTTGTACAGCCCCACTGAGAGAGGGAGGTGGGCTGTGCCATTGTCAAAATAGGAGATGTCTTCTGGGATGTTTTCAACAAGCACCACTCTGTGGAAAAGAAAAGGAGAGAAAAGTTGTTAGTGGACAAGAGAGAAGAAACATTTTTAAATTCAATAGAACCGGCCACAGAGACTTATTCATGTAAAACAATAAGAAATGAATGCAAGGTTCACGGTCTGTTACAAAGCAATTATGCATGATTTTATTCCTTTCATAGTCAGTAAAAACTACTCAACGACAAACAAAGCATCGCTGTGACTCTGTGTCTGAATCATTATATTGATACGAGAAATCGAGATTTCCAGACCATCGTTAGTGTCTCGTATATACTGTAGATTGCCTCTGGCGAAAGCTGAGCACAAGAGCACGCTGATGGTTGGAGCAGTCAGCTGTACAGATTCAATTTCACCTCGTCAGGGGGAAATTTGCTGTATTCCTGCCGGTTTCTGATATACACCACCATCACATGGTGCATTTCATGTCATCATCAGCAGTCCTACGTGATACACTTATACCTGCGGCGGGCACAATATAAATCATGACGAGTGGAAAAACAAATCTCTGTGTCGAATTGAGAAGATTACATGCAGCACAAAATAGCTGTTTTCATAAAAAAAATTACCCCTAACCTAAATGGTTAATGGTGTGAAAAAAGCGTCTCTATGAAAGCTGTTTTTGCATTTTACTCTTATTGTACACATCACTGTGAATCTCCCTGCACTTTCTGTTTAAGTGTGATGTCAAGCGATCTGGCTAACATCGCCTCTCAGACCTCCCTGATGTATTTTCCAGTTCCCATTTTACCCCGCCATGCATGAAAATGACCAGGACATTACCACTGGAGTCAACAAATTGGATTAGCTGTGGCAGCCCCAGACCTGCAGCCACACAGAAACTGGCTAATGACAAGCTCAAATGCTCACTGCTGTCTTTCTGTATTTGGCCCAGAAATTGATTTCTGCCAACTGGATTTTTGAGAGAGGAGTGTGAGCGGGGTGGGGGCTGGGGGAGGGGGTTATGTCTGAACAGCTCAGACATAGAATAAATTCTGTTGTGGCTGATTAAGTCTGTGAATAAAATATTGTCTGGGAAAACAGTCATTCATTTGTGAGGGGATAAACTAGAGTAAGAGAATTTATGGTACATCAGATTGTTTCTTTTGTCCCTTATAAACACAGCATGGATTTAACCACCGCCTGTGACATACAACCTATACTGCGCTGCTCATTCTGAAAGTCTGAAAGCAGTGGAAATGCCAAACTGCCATTAGCTCAATATGTCATTGACAATAAAAGACCATAAGGACAATTATACTTGCTGGTTTCATGTTCAGCAAATCTGGTAAAACCTCTCAAATACTCATTTTTATTTATTAAATCCTGTAATTAAATCTGTATTGAATTATTACTGTAGAAAGCTGACATATTCAAACATGTCTGCCAGAAGACACTGTAATTCATTCGAAATCTGGTCACAAGTCCATAATAATTCATCTTTATTGGGAATTGGGAAATAAATGCAAAGAAAACTTGACTATGAGATGTATTTGATTTAAATAAGACCGAGGTTACACAATTCCTCCTTCAGAAATGTTAATGCAACAGCATCTGCACTTTGCAGCAGCTCCAGTTCAGTTGCCTTCTGTTTCATAAAGGTCAGATAGCAGCTCCAACACACTCACTGTGTGAACAGTGAGTGAGATGCCACATGTGATAGATGTCAGTCAGTCAGTCAGTCAGTCATCATCTACCGCTTTATCCTCTGCCAGAGGGTCACGGGGGGTGCTGTGCCAATCTCAGCTACATCGGGCGATAGGCGGGGTACACCCTGGACAGTTCGCCAGTCCATCGCAGGGCCACACACAGATAGAGACAAACAACCATTCACTCTCACACTCACTCCTATGGTCAATTTAGAGTGTTCAATTTACCTATCCCCACATTGCATGTTTTTGGACTGTGGGAGGAAGCCGGAGTACCCGGAGAGAACCCACGCACACACGGGGAGAACATGCAAACTCCATGCAGAAAGGCCCTTGTTCAAACGTGATAGATGTGATTTAAGAAAAAAAAAAACCCACAAACACATTAAGGTTGGCCCTTAATTCATCATAATTAACACTTTAACGTGAGCTGACAGTGCTCATGGAAACCACCAATTAGTGGCAGAGTGAGACCAAAACAGTCTGTAAAACCAAAACAAGAATCTGAGTTGTGTGAACACGTCAGCCGAGTGACACCTTTCACATTACTCCAAGTCATTTGATCTCTTGTTGACATTGACGATATTGATTAGAGTAGCTTTAAAATTAGCTCCTGCAGAAGCGCAGTGTTTTCATTGTGGTTGAGTATTAGACTCTTGCTCTTAGGTACCTGATAAAATCTATTTTTTGGTAAAATGACAAACTGCACATAAGTTATTCGGGCTTGCAATGTAGCTAATCAAGATGGAATCGCTGCATTATATAGTAACTACAACAAAGTGCATCTTTCAGTTTTACTGTGTTTTGTTATTGTCTTGGACTCATTGGTGACGAGTGCTCTGACATACATCTTAGTATCTCATAGTCAAGCAAGAGCGTCACTCAAGGGCACAATGGTGGGAGCATGTGCGGCAGGTAGTAATGTAGTGACATCACACTGAGTCAGGTCACACTGAGTCAGGTTGCCAGCTGGACAATGTTCCCTGCTGTAGTGAAGTGAAGCCAGGTCAGGTTTTGGAACGTGGCCAAGGGTCAAACTACAGGATAAGCTCTGCACTGAGAACATGCACATCTTTGCTCAGGTAAAGTACCAGTCAATATGTTGGGAGAAGCAGGGTTTGGGAGAATGACAGTAAAGATTGGCATTGTGGCATTATGGGGTTTTATTACAGCCGTGAGTGAGTAAAATTAAGAGCGCGAATAAACACAAGAAAAGCATCTGCAGTGAGCTGTTATGAAAGTATAGAAAAGTGGCCCTGAAAAGACACCAAAAACTGGGACAGTCAGCGACATTAAACCCTTCACACAGATGCATAGAAAAGAGACCGAGGAGGGAGGGGTTAGTTTTCTTATTTTGAAATAAATCGTCTCGATCCATTCTAATGGGCTTGACGTATGATGAATGGTGATTCTGAGTCGTTCAGGCAGCCACACAGGCGCTGTTGTTAATGCAGTGCTTAAATCATGCCTGCTACCGATCCATTCTTTAAAGCAGTCAGTGGCGTTTGCTTTACTCGTGGGGTCTGATTCTGCTTCATCACTGTATATATTAAATAAATTGTACTTGTATACAAATAAGATAAGATGCTGAAATGTGCCGATTATTGGCCACAATCTGGCGATACGTCCAAATACAGGGGTGATGATGCAATATATATATTGTGACCACCCCTTGACTAAGAAAATCTTTCATTTTAAGTTAAACTCTGGGTAAACAGTTTTCTTGGATACATTTAAGCACTGTTTCAGTGAGCATTAATAAGGCTCGCTGCACTCTAATTCAAAAGTGTCAAATGCATAGTAATTTATCTGCTTAATGAAATCATCAATTTTTTTTAAATATCTCATAAATTGCAAATGATGAAACAAGATCTGAAATCACTCATTTGGTTCCACGTTTGCATGGCTTTCACGTCATACGTTTCGAAGTGATGTGTAACCACTTCGTCATTAACTGTGGAGAAATTAACTAACTGTGGACACTTGGAAATCGAGGAGGATACACTTCTGTAAATATGTTTAGAGTTAAGTCTGGAGTGTGCCAAAATCGGCTGATTAATCCATTCAGCTCGCAACCATCTCAAACATTAATCTACTCTCTTCTCCCTCTTCCATCTGGTCCCCTCCTGCTCCATCAACCCTCCATAAACCTTGAGTTTATCTCAAATTTTACACCCAAGCTCCTCGAGTTCTTCAGAGGAGGATTCCACTGCAGCTTAGGAGGCAATTAATGGCTGATTTGAAGAGGAGGAGAGACAAGATGGAGACAGACATGATTATATCATGGGGGTGAATGCTACATTGATGGGAGGAACGAGTGGAAAAGACAGCAGCAAGTGCTGCATCAGCCATATGACTGCTGATTATCCAGTTTCAGTCTGGACCTTTAAGACACTGACTGCTGCACCAGTGGTTTTCAGATTTTTTTTTGTCTGGAGATCCATATTCATAAATCTTAGACTGTAAAAACTTGCAAGAATCTGGTAAAAAGTAACTTTACGAAGTGCCTGGTAATCACGTCAGAGCAGCAGGGGAACTGAAGGAGATTAAGCCCGGGAATACATTTATTCTATTTAATTATTTTCTTTTATACTCACATCATTTTTCAGACACTGCTATACTTCTAGACATCCCAGATTGTATCTTTGAACAGACTGGATATTGTTTCATGTTTAAAAGTGAGTTAAATAATTAGTTTCTAGCAATAGAATGTTGTGGAACAGCAAAAACGAGAGAGAAGTAGGCTTCATTCAAACTAATAGTACCTACAGCAAACCTCTTTAAGCAGACATTCAGGGAGATAAATCGAAGGCATTGCTAGATAATTAAAGAGGAAGAGAGGCAGAAAAGTGCTACTTTTGCAGAAACAAAAAAGTTTGGCTCAAATACTGTGGTGAAGAAAAAACTTCTCACCTCAGCAGAACTGTGCACAGTGGAGCCACGGACCATGTGTTTGTATGTTCTGCATTTCTCACCTGCAATCCTTGTTGCAGTTGTCCTCCGTGATCCCGTCTTCGTCTTCGCCCCACACATCCACCGCTGAGAAAATCAACGCCACCAGTACGGCGAAGCAGCACACCAAGGCAAAGATCACGATGCACTTCTGCTGAGACTGCAAGGTACAGAAGGGAAGAAACATTGATTTCCAAGGACTTTTTTCATCATTTCTCTGTAAACAAGACCAGAGTGCCATAACCTTGGCTTTCCATTAGCTGCTTTAGTTCACGTCTCCTGATTTAATGCACAAATCAGCAGACCATAGTATGTAGTAGTCTACATGTGATTTCAGGCTTTCTTTATAAAGAAGAAAATTAATAAAGGACAGAGGAGAGATGGTAAGCATTTGTAAGAAAAACAACAAATAACAAATTCATATAATATATATATACACACATATATATATATATATCCATGGCAGGTTAATTATAACATAATTATTTCTTTTAGACTGCACAAACCTTTAGCATCTCCCAATTGAGAATTTCCAAGATTTGCTATGGCAATGCTTTGTTTGTATTTCTGTTAACCTGCCCTCTGCAGTGACTGCCGTGACAAAATGTGGTTTTGTCTCATGTGACACGCTTTGTCGATCCAATTGTAGGAAAGAAAACACCCCGGAAACCTCCAGCCAAATAATCTCCCTGGCTGCGAAATTGCACAATCCAGAAGGACAATTTCCCTGGAGATTTGTCAAAGTTCAGAGGAGCGATGGGCAGCAGAGGATTGTGCAACGGCCTCCATCGCATTGTGCCATGAAAACCAACATATCTGTGACGCTCAACAAAAATATGAGTAGCCTACAGCAGATAAATCAAACTGCCTTTTTTATTTTACATTTACATTTATATTAAAACTTCGGCACAAATAATGTGAACTGTGGATTAACCACTCAATGAAAGCAATTATTCTACATATACTGTACCTTACTGTGATACACACTAAACATTGCACTTTAAGCAGATTCATGTCATAACACCTCCTAATCTAATCTCCAACGTCAGCTCAGATCACTTCCATGTTATTGGTGTGCTGGGATGTTATTCTTTTCCCTAACCATGGAGTTTAGATGTATGCACTAATAATGTGTTTTCTCGAGACAGTGTAATTGCTGTCAGTAAATACTATATTATGCTGTTTAGTTTTCTTATTGCTTTGGGACATTGGTGGGATATATAACATCATTAAAAGTGTCATTATTACATTCATATGTCATGGTCTATTAATCATCAGCCGTGGACTGCTCGACTCTGCAGTCTTATTTACAATCACAATCATATAATTATGTAGTATTTATTTTATTACAGTCATGTTTGAATCAAATGTCAATAAAAAGGTGAGCTGCTGATGTGCAGATACACCTCAACTATTTGTGATACAATAATAAATGTGTCCTGATCCTCCTGAAAGCCACCAGAGGAACCTAAACTAATTATCACTGAATGTGGTAGATCATTAGCACAGTCAGCTCCACTCCTTACCCCGAGAGAATGATCTCATATCACACACCACCGCCCTCTGTGAACCCCACAAACACGGAGCTTATCTTATATTATATTGTGTCTCTTGTAGAGTTTAAGACATCTGTGTCCATAGGTTCTCATGTGAGAATTAAATTAATCTACCAGCCGGTGAATGGAGTGTGCCCAGTGGAATAGACACAGACGCTGGCAGAGACATTCAGCTTCTCATTTTCATCCGTCTGAGTTGATTTCTGACTCGGGAATAATGTTTTCATGAGCACTGGTGGGAGGGAATATTACTCCTTTTCTTTATGTTTGCAGCCACAGTCGTGTCAACCAGGTCGTTCACAGTCTCCCTCCTCTGTGTCTGATGTTGCTGTTAAAGCCGCATGGGGGTGAAAATGAATAAATTGCTGACCATAAGGCAACTGGCTGACATCCACTGCCACGAGTGGAAAAACAGAGGTGAAAAGAGGGAAAAACATTCATCTCTACTGTCTCTGACCCAGGCACTTAACAAAAGCTTACTCTGCACATACGCACTGGGTGAATGGGAGTTAAATCAAACATGTCACTCATCTGTTCGACCTTGTGCCAGATGAAAGGAAATAAAAGCAAGCACAGGCGGAGGCTTTACAGCATGACACTCTAGCACCACATTCCCTCTATCCTTCCTAGTTTTTCATACAAGCTGCTGCTTTCATATGCATTATGGCAGAAACATGAAGAGGTCAGAGTCTTAGTGTACACCATGGACGGTGTTACCTGACACTCGAGCACAGTTAGGGATCAATACATCTTCAATTACAGGAAGGAGTGGGCCTTAAAGTAACTGCTCTGAAATACAAAGACTGTTTAAATACGGTCATATTATGGTCAACAAAACCCAGAAAAAAAGTAAAAGCTTTTATTCTTTTTTTCAGTGCTTTTAGCACCACAAACAATTACCTTTATTGCACTGAGGCGGTAAAAGAAATCTCAGAAACCCTCGGCATATGTAAGGCTAGAATCCCATTTAAGGTGCCTCTGTTTGTAATTTGAGTGCACTGTGCCTTTACCAATGCATTTCTGTGGAAGCTCATTTACCTTTGACATATTCCTGCGTCAGTGCAAACTGAGTCATTCAGTATAACGCTCGAAGATACAACTCTAAATGTCTGAACGCCTCGTCGCTCTCTTTATTATAAAATAACAATCTACAAACATGTATTCATCTCCTCCCGTGTCAGAGCATTCAAGTGGCTGTTTACACGAAGCGTTACTTACATTGACGCATGCAAATAAATGTTCATTGTGCCACCAGAAGCAAAGATATCCTTGGGTGACGTGCAAAAAAAAACGTTAAAATGTTAAAGACTCCTTGTTGGCTGTATTAAAAAGCCCTCAAGAGTCCGTCTAAAAAAAAGCTGTGAAAGTGGATGGCACAGTGCCAGCGTCACTCACAAAAAAACAAATACACATCTAGTGTTAGTGTCTCCCTCAGAGAAAGGTGAACGCCTTGCAGGGGGAGAGATGTTTTAAACAGGGACTCTCTGACATATTCCGCTCATTGTCTGTGCAGAGTTTGAGAACACACAGTCTCATCTGGAAGTAAGCACTGTTTTTCTTATCTGACCAAGTTTCCTTTGTGCTGCTATTTTTAAACACGGTGAGGGAAAGCAGAACAACACTTAAAAATTGTGGGACGCACTGACAGTAAATCTACTCTTTTCAGGGACACTGCACTGCAGAAGCACCATGGCGTGGCTTTATTTCCTCTCTGTCATTTCCTCTTTGTCAACGCATGGTTAGAATAAGGGGCCATAGTGCTTAGAGGGGACGCTTTTATACTACATTAACCACACAACAGAAATCTGAGCAAACTATTAAAAATATATTCTGCTCTAATTTGCCTAATGAGCTCCTGGAGTGGATGCAATGACAAGCATCAAGGTATTAACAGCATTTTAAGTCAGTTTTTAGTCGAGGCACATTTCCATCACAGATGTGGGTGACAATATACATGGGAAAAGGGAAATATTTTCCCCATTGTATTGAACAAATAGGTGTTTCTCAAATGGTGGGTTGATGATTGTTGCATTCAGTCGCTCTTCTTTGTGCTAAATAGAAAGTGTGCAGCAGGAGACTCTAATCTGCCAAGCAGGCTTTTTACAGAGAGACACCAAGTCTGCCTCTTCAGCTCATGTCTTCACAGAAAACAGTTTGTTCTAACACGGGCTGCACTCTGCTGTCAGTCTGACGTTTGAGGCGTTTGTGACTGAAACTCCGGCTTTATGCTGTACTGCTCAGTGTGAAGAGAGTGAGAGAGAGAAGCAGCAGGGCGAGTGCAAAGAGCAGAGCAGTGAATCAGACACTGAACATATTTTTATATCGTCACAATGAATATGAGTCAGAGGCTGTTGTTTTTTTTTTTACAGAAGATAATTAGGAGCCAAACTTTTTGTTGGATTAATTGTTGAAATTGGCTGAAAACTGTAGGAGGAGGAAACAACAGTTGGAAATGCTGACTCAGACTAACAATAATGAGAAGATAAATCTGAAATAAACTCATAAGAATTATGCCAGATACTGGATGCCACAACCACAGTGACATTAAAATGAATTATTGTGTTAGTCCGACTAAAACCGGACTTTTAAAATACGTTATGTAAAATATGTTAAGTCAGACATTGTACCAAATCATTTCTCAAAGTTGGACTAATGTTGCATTCCATTTAAATTTACATCGGAAGTTGTAGGTCATGACTGGGCGCGTGTGTGTACTTTCATTTTAACGAGTAAGAATTTTTTTATCGGAGATATCCATAATCATTATGATATCATGAAACAGAAACTGAAGGTATAGTCATAACAAATAACAAAGTTGCAAAAAGTAGATTTATTGCTATATTGCTCAGTCAGTATAGGCCTGTTGTCAGCCTTTTATTTTACATTATATGACAAAAAGTGCACAAGTACAATTTCATTAAAAACAGATAGCCTTAAAAAACACATAAAATGCAACCTTTTGAAAAAGCTGCTGCAATAAAAAAATATGTAGGAAAGAGCTATATAATTATAGGATGTACAGAATAGTGCAAACATACAGGTGTGGGTATTGACAGTGTTGATGTAGAGTGCAAAACAGTATAGAATGACAATAAGAATGTGTCTTTCAGTGTTTCTCCATTGTCCTTCACAGTGGCGGTGTTCATGGGTCTGATAGTAGTGGGGATGAAGGACCAGGATTGTGTAAGATGTGAGAGGTGTTTTCCATGATGGATCTTGTGAAGTCCAGAGGACAGTCCAGGACTGAGTTCCTAACCACCATATCCAGTTACTACACTGCAGACGCCATTACAGAGTCATAAAAAGTCCTCACACACTGAAAGACCTCAGTCTCCTTAGCAGGTGGCAACGACTTTGGACCTTCTTGTATATTTGTATTTGTAGTCCAGTCCAGTATTTGTTCAGATGGAACTCCCAGGTAAATGTATTTATTCCCTAAGATGTCAGTGTCCAAACCCTGGATGCTCACTAGAGTGTTCTGAGGCACCTTCCTCCAAAGGTAAATAACCATGTCGTTTGTCTTGGTGGCACTGATGTGAAGGTGGTTGAGTTCACACCTCCCAACAAAGTTAGTAATGATCTTCCTGAACTCCTGATCGGTCCGTGTCATCAGTGAAAGTCAAGTTTTGGAAGAAAAAGAAGAAGTAAAATGGTCTGAGTATTAACAATAGGCCCCACTCAGTGCTACAGGGCCCTAGTTGTTATGTGGAATGAATGACCTCTAAGTTACTGTCATTTACAGAGATAATTTACACTGATCACTCAAGACGGATGGTCCACAGTAGTCACAGACATGGCTTTTTTGCAGTTGAGACGCTGATGTCTGTTGAGGTTGCTTCTGTCATAAAAACTCTTCCCACACTTGGCACAGACATATGGCTTTTGTCCATTATGAGTGTACTGATGCAGTTTGAGACTCCCTCGAGCAGCGAAACCCTTCCCACACTCAGCACAGATATATGGCTTCTCTCTGGCATGAATGCTCAGATGCTTTTTGAGATTCCATTGACGAGTGAAACTCTTCCCACACTCGGCACAGTCATATGCCTTCTCTCTGGCGTGAATGCTCTCGTGCTTTCTGAGGTACGACTGCAGAGTAAAACTCTTCCCACACTCAGCACACGCGTACGGATTTTTTCCACCAATGTGAATGATCTGATGCTGTTTGAGATTCCATTGACGATTGAAACTCTTCCCACATTGGGCACAGACGTATGGCTTTTCTTCGGCATGAATGCTCAGATGCTGTTGAAGATCAGCTTGAAGATTGAAACTCTTCCCACACTCGGTGCAGACGTATGGCTTTTCTCCTCTGATATGAATGCTCGAATGCTGTTGGAGATCAGCCTGAAGAGTGAAACTCTTTCCACACTCGGTGCAGACGTATGACTTTTCACCTCTGATATGAATGCTCAAGTGCTGTTGGAGGTCAGACTGAAGAGTGAAACTCTTCCCACACTCAGCACAGACATATGGCTTTTCTCTGGCATGAATGAACTGATGTTGTTTGAGATTCAGTTTAGCAGTGAAACTTTTCCTACACTTGGCACACTGGTGCTTCTTTACAGTGTAGATGCACTGTTGCTGATCTGGGTGTTTTCGACTAAAACTCTTCACATCCTCAGCAGAAGGTCCGCCTACATTTTCATCCATACTGTATAATAATATCAATTTATACAGAAATAAAAAAAAAAAACGCTTTTACAAAATGCTGTGACTTTTTTCTTCCTCTTCTATCAATTATCACTAGGTTGTACACAGAGAGGTGCAATACTACCGTCCAAAGGTAAAAGGTTCTCTGGTTGCAGTTCAAAGTTCTCTTTCTTCTTCTCCTAATTATTTGCAGCAGGTTGTGCACTAAAATCTCTGGCAGGCTGCTGGTACCTAAGTAAACAGTGACTATGATGCAGTCCACCTTAGATATGCCATGCACAGATCAAAGGCAGTGCAACCCCTTTAAGAAAACTCCCCATTCATTCCTATGAGAACATCTGTCATTGATCTATGCTCCCCATTCAAACCATTCCCATGGGAGATTGTCCCTCAGAGTTCCGTGATATTCTTCACCATGGTTATTAGAAACACACCATTCCTTTTTATGGTTCCGGGCCGCTTGTTATGGATTACTGTATACTATTGTTCTATGATAAACATCCGTAAAAGCTGATAGAGTTTTTAGGAGTTATTTCTTGAATGAAATAAAATGAATAATCAGGCAGGCTGTACTAAACCGTGATCATAATGAAGTCCTGCTTTGATTAGCCATGCATAAATCAAAGGTAGTTGCCACTCCGCTACGACAACTCCACATTCATTCTAATGGGAGCATCAGGCTTTGATGTTTGTTTCAAATTCCAACCATTCATATGGGAACATCCCAACACGAGGGCGTTATCGGAAACTCGGAGCAACCTCACCAATCCAAGATGGCTACTATCATACAAACAGTGCTACTTTTACCATTAATTCCACTTCTGTCCTATTTGTTTTGCGTTAAATCAGTTGCACACACAGTACTGTTTAGATTCAGATTATACTTTATTAATCCCCTATGGAAATTCCTCTCTGCATTTAACCTTCCTAGAATTAGGTGCAGTGGGCAGGCACTGAGCAGCGCCCCCCAACTTGCTCAGCGCACTGAGCAATTGGGGTTGGCTACCTTGCTCAGGGTTACCTCAGCAATGGCCAACAATGGCTAGACCAAGCTATGTTTAACGCTAGTCTATACTGGAACGCAGGGAACACAGCGGTGATGTCACTCCCAGTTCCAACTTCCAATGAACTGAGTTCCAACTGCTGCTAAAAGACTTGTCCCCTTGTCCACACTGTTTTGAAGAAAGTTGTTTGAAGCCAAACTCGTGATTGGAATTAAAATACGATTGAGCAGCTGCACTGAAGGTTAAAGTTTATTTTTAGCAGTGGAAGCCACTTCTAAAACTTTTCATGGATGCATCTTGGCATTTTCAGCCATAGTCCTGTATGCAGTATGCATTCGCCTCACTTTACTAGCACTATGATACTGCTGTGCTTCTGCCTTTCGCTCCCTCTGTGCAGCGAGTGAATGTTGCCAGCAACGCAACAATAAAAAAACACTAAAATAATAAGCACAGAGGGAGTCATGTTGAGCTGTTTAATCAGCCTTGTGTGGATTCGTTTGACAATGGTTTGATTGTAGTGGACATTAATTTATATTTAAGCGTTACACTCTACAGCTTTAAGTCTAAAATCATTTAAAATGCCCTCCCGTCTACTGTTAAAAGTAGACAATTGAATATTGTGAGCTGTGCAGTCTTTGTGCTGTGAAAGGCTTCAAAAACTGATTGAAACTTCTCAAAGATGTTACTATAACACATGAAAGCAAAAGTAGAAATGGCATTTTGTAAAACGTTTGATAAAAAAAACTGAAGCTTAGACATTGGCATAAAAGTGTTAAGAACAGAGGGATCGAGGCAATGTTTCCTTAAAAGAGGTTGCAGGAAAAAGTGGATGGAAAAATACAATTATCTAGCGTCTTTGATAAAGTTAGCTGGGATATGATAAAGGCTGCATGTGGTTGAAGCTAAAAGCTGAGATGGAATTAAAAACTTGACAGGGGACCAGCATACGGTGATTAAAAATAATACGACACTAATATGACTGCAATGAGGTTACAGCATTGAAGTACAGGAGCTTTTAAACCTTAGTGGTGCACAATGACTGACAGTACGAGAGCAAGAGAGCAGGGAGCTGTCATGTTGTGCTGAGGAGACAAGTTTCATTGTGTGTGTGTGTGTGCTCATAATGCATGTAATTTCCAATCTACCCTATGCAGGCTCTCTCTCTATGTTTCTTGAGCGTTGTATCTCTCTGTCGTGAGTTACAGCGCAGTTTAGAAAATGATTACCATAATGTACACTGTCTGGATCAATCTCCTTTCTCCTGTCTCCTTTCAATGTGAAAACTTCACTTTTTCATCACAAGTATGACACAAAAAAGGAGCGAACACTTAGAATACATTCATTAAATCTGAATTCTCTGGGTGCGGCACACTGAATGCAAGTAGTTAATCCAGGTTCAAAGTATTTTGTGTGACAACCACACACTTTATCACATACACTCTTTGCTGTGTGACCTTGTGAGATCCATATTGCTTGCTTCTGGAGCCTGAGGCATCCCAGTAATCACTTTTGTGGGGAGATATTGAGGTCCATAAAATCCTACCTTTTCATATCCCTGTCTATCTATACTTCAGTCACCCTTACAGTAAGATTTGATGTCCTGACACAGAGCGGGAAGATTGGATGTTTGATCCCTAGGCTTGCTGTGTGGAATTAAACAAGGACAGTTAAAAGAGGCCTGTCTTTTGTCTGGTGCCAAAAGTCTTTTTTTTCTGTCTGTGATCATGGTGAAACTGAGGCTGAGGAGAGAGCATAGCGCCTGGGGAATTCATCACAACTCGAATGAAGGAGGTTGAAGGTGTGTTCAAAAGTACTGGCTTTGACGACTAAGATTCCAGCACATACGTGACCAAAATGTTGACATACTGTAACCTGAATCGGCATTCAGGAGTAAATACCAATGCAATCCACCAGGAAACTGTAGTCTACTCTACCAGCTGGATGATCAGTCAAACAATTGCCTTTACTTAATCACAACAAACAGCAGCTTTATATAGATGTGACAACTGGGCATTCATCACGTGCAGCACAGGCAGTTCAGTGTAACCAGGAACTGAAGAAGAAGTGTTTGAATGAGTGAGCAGGAAATGTCTTCAAAGCAAAGCTAGTTGACTCTGAGTTACAGGGTGCAGTGGTTCGCTGGCCCAAGGCCCTTTTTCCATCTCTGGTTTGTTTGAAAATGTACTGATCATCTCAGCTTGACGCCAATGGTCAAATATCAAAAATGAATGGATGGCCAGATTCTTGGTGCCTGTGTTGTAATGGCTGGAAGCCCAGAGCTACTTGTCTTTGAAAATGTTCCACTATAAATCTGTTTGACGGCTTTGACATGTGTTGTGCATTTATGGATCTGCTCACTTTTATGTTGATGACTGCGGAACAGGAATTGTTACCAGAAGTCTATGTATAGCCATCATTAATTCAATTGAATTTAAAAATACATATATAAATAACAATGTAGTGTGATGGTCAATTAATTGATGCAGCCTCATGTGCTAGTACAACAGCTGCTGCTTTGTTTGTCAACATTAAAAATAACCTTTTACACAGTCACACTAGATTGTTGTGTAAAAGGTTATTTTTAATGTTGACAAACAAAGCAGCAGCTGTTGTACTATAATATGAGGCTGCAGCAATTGATTATTGGTGGATTACAAAACAAATTGGGAGTGTTTTTAAATAATTGAAACACATTCTGTAGGTTTTTAAGCTTCTTAAATGTAAGAAGCTTAAAAACTTACCGAACGTGTTTAAGCTTCTTACACTGTAAGAAAGTATAATGTAAGTATTTTCTGGAGTTCTTGCTCCACATAACAAAGATAAGTTGAATTTTGGTTTGTGGACACAAAGACTTTTCAGAACATCATCTTATCGAGGTCAACATTTAATGTTGTAATCAATCTGTGACAGTATTGTCTCATTACCATGCTTTACTTGTAAACAGGCAGCATCTACACAAATACTACACAAATACACTAAATATGTATGTTTTAAAATACATTCATTATGTTCACGTCTGTGCACTGAATATGAAGTCGGAGAAATGTTAGCTGTCAGAGGAAAACAGTTCTCTGCCAAATTGAAGTCTTCATGGATCCATTTGTATTAAAGGACTTGTTTTTTGGTTCAACATGAGTCGTGATGCAGAGTCAAACTGATGACAAATCAAAAGAAAACCCATTAAGTATCGTGGAAAAGAGATTTATCACTATCACTCTATTGGAAGGATAAACACCATTTACTATAGGCATGTAATTACTTTCATATTCAAAGTCATCAAACCATTCAAAGAACTCCATAATGCCATGCAAGAGTTAGAGGTATTTGTTATACTCCCCCTTTATTATTGCTTAGCTTTGTATTAATTACTCACTGTGCTTGAGGTTTTTTATGCATTTTGATCGCAGATGTGATTAAAAACCACTGTAATGCACCCAAGGGTCCAGGTGGTCCACTGCTTACAAGGCATAAAATGGATAATTGGGTTTTTGATATCCCCCCCAATTTTATTATTTATTTATTTATATATCTATTTTTTACTGAGAGCAGAGCTTGTGTAAAGATTCCCCTTATTCCTGATAGCTTTTCTTTGGGAGATTTATACAAGAGTGCACCAAACAGTGAGGTAAAAGAACTGTTTAATAATAGAAGGACTGTCACTCAAATAACTGCCTGCTGGGAAATGTTGAGTCAGTAGATATTATACCGTAACTCATTTAACATGCTCTAACTCTCACTGTCCTATCTTTACAAATGATACACATAATATGTATAAAGATAAGATAAGACATTGTTTCTTTGAGTTGACACTGTAAACATTTTTTTATACTGTATTTGTGTCCCCTGATGTGACAAATGACTTAATAATAAATACAATGTTTTTTGCTTAGTATAAATCAGTTTTATTCCAATTCACTTTGTAACTCTTATGTGTATTAAGATATTCCAAAATGAAATGCCTCTATGTCAATTAAAGACTGTATTAATCTGTAGAAGCTGCAGGCAAAGCCATTCATCACTTCTCAACGGAATGGGCTATAAACAATCCCAGCAAATCTCTTCCTGATTTACACTGACAGTGGCACACTCACACCTACACTCTGTGAAACTCATCAATTCCTGCCCAGCTGGGAACTGTTCTACTGCCGCTCAATCTGTTTGTTCCACACCCTTCATCTCTAGATCTATTCCCCATTTCCCACTTGAGGCTCGTCAATTCTGAAAGTTACCAGATATTACAGACGCCTGTTTAAATGTCCAGTTTAACCCACAATGTTTCATTTTGACAATAGAGGCTATAGGATACAGAAGCTATGCAACCCTACACAGTTGCAGAATGTATCATGGCCAACAGTGACAGTCTGATGTCACTGTTGACTGATGCACATTTGTATATATAAAGAACTGACTGGTTTCTATGAACTATTCAAAAACTACAGCTCCTGGTAGAAACTTGATACTCGTGTGTCTCAGCCAATCAGAACTGACCGATTCAAAAACTCAGTCATGGCCAGTGCAGCATTAATTTATTTGGATAAATATATTTTTTTGCATTTTAAAAAGCAATATACTAAATATCCAAAGACACAAGATTACAGCAACCCATGTGTCATCTTTTAAGGGCTCGTCAAGTGAGGCAATGACGTCATTACCTCACGGAAGCTTTTGGCCGATCATTTGCCTGACCTTTTCAAGAACTGACCTAATACAGAAAGGTTGGCGTCTACTCCTGTCGACAAATACCAGTAATGGCCTTGCAACTGAAAGATGAACACTGTTTGTGAGTGCAAGGCAGAACGACAGTCTTAGGTGTTAGACAATAAAGGGAAAAGTCACCATTCACAATGGAAAAAAATGACAAAATGGTGTATTTAAAGTTACGGATACAGACATAATGTGATGTGCTGCTGTTCTCCTGGTAACCTGACTTGTATTGATTCTGAACTCCTCAGAGAGGAAGGAATTACAGCCATGCTGGGTTTTCCCACCAGTCTCAGAGATACATGTTTATGAGTGTTCTTTTTCGTGCCAAGGTGTGATTTTGAGTTTTAGACTGAAATTTTAGACTGAAAACAACAACCATGACATTTTTCATTTAGCCTCTCAGGGCAGAAAGTGCTTAGTCTCAAAGAAGAGGTAATGGTCCCACTGTTTACTGTGGGCAGTCTGTGTTGTTCCACTCCTACCGACATTGACACTGATTTGCTCTTGCTTGACACCACTTTTTACCTTGAGCAGAGTGCATGACAGGGACTTTATTGAGTTTATGACCCTAATGGTTGTCAGATGTCAGTATCATCAGGGGATGCTGATGCTCACAGTGATGTGCTGACATCAGCGCTTGCAGAAGTTACAGTGGCCCAGACAGCACACAGTCAGGAAGGAAGCTACCTGTCATATGTTGCTGACATGCCACTTGTATATTGGTTGCCTGGTCCGACACCTTGCAGAATAACAATGGTAGAATTATTTCTATGAAGTGTTATTGTACTATATACAGTATATTGTGTGACTGACAGTAGCTCATATGCTGCTTGCTTTATTTCTAGTGTAGTAAGCACTTCCGCTGACAGCTGTATATCAAGGGTGCTGCCCTAATGTTAACCCCACTGCTGTACCACAAACAACAGCTGCTTTCACTTGCACAATGCATTTTAGAAGGCAGACTTCATCAAGACATTTGTCTCAAAACCAGTTCAAATAAAACCAAAAATACACCCTGCCCCACAGGAAAATGTGTAAGTAACCACCTTACTAAATTTGAGTGATTACAAAAGCTGGCAAGTATATAACAAATTGGTTTAAAATCATGTAAAATTCAACTTCATTCTCTGATCTGAGACTGTGGGGGCGTGGCCACTAGAGCCGTTGCACACACCCACAAGCCATTCCGGTCTGCCCGGACAAGTGGGGACCAGAGTCCGTGAACGTCGCGGTTAGTCAGTGTTTGTACAGAATATTAACGTCAACTCTCCGCCAACATGTAGAGAAGAAACATTTTCATCGTTTTGGTGGTAGTTTAACGACATATTGCGCATAAACAGAGCTAATTTAGCAGCAGTTCACCACCCTTTCTGTCCCTCTGCCTCTTAATCAGCAACACCTGCAGCCTCACAGCAGGAGTCTGCTCCTCTTTCTGGTCTTCTTCTCTACTCATCTTTAGGAGTTTTAGAACTTTTCTGCGTGTTTTTACGTCCAGGTAAGACATTTGTGGGACAATTACATCTCTACTAGCTAGCAAAACAAAGGCAGTTGTGTAGGCGCAGGTGCAGTTACTCACAGCGAACAGACAAACGGTTGATAATGTACACTGAGGATTTTATGTTTACAGCGTCTGAGGAGTTATGCTAGCTATCATGTGATTCGGTTTCTATGAGCCGCCATGTTGGCAGTACTGTGACTGTTTTTAGTTGTACATAATAAAAAGTTTTAGGGCGTATGAGTACCTGAAAAAGGTAATAATTTATAGCTTGGTAATAGTTATAGCTCTATTTTAGCTGCACTGCACATGTGGCAAAATGAACAAGACTGGTGCTAGATTTAGCCTGTCAGAGTTCACTGTGCACTTGTATTATATATATTTGGAGATATATTGCAAAATGTGATCCTTATAATGGTTTTTATGAGTTTACAAACGGACATGATTATAAACCTGCAGGATCCTGACATCTTCAACTTCCTCATTAGCTACCCTTCATCTTACTCCAGAGTCACTGAAAGTTTACAAGAGCCTGGAGGGAAACAAACATTCAACTCTGGAGTCTACCGACTAAACATAGTGTTGTTGTCACTGGACGGGTAAGTTTGGCATGAGCACAACATTAGCATTAGTAACAGGCAGTGTAATGGTAATAATTGCTATGTTAAGGTTGCTGTGCAGACTTGTATGCCAGTTAGACTGAGTCCATTATTAGCCCAGAATTAACCCTTTGCTTGTGTTTGTCCCATCACTGTCTTCTTCTACTTGCTGTAAGCACGTTTCATAGCTGTGATTCACCTCTGCCTTCTTTCTGGATCAGTGGGGATCCAGTGAAATGCCTGTTTCTGACTGTTTTAGCATTCCGGAGCACAAAAGCTATCTAAAATCTTCACTTTTACTATGAAAAGGCGAAAAGACAGGTTTTCTTAGATATTGCATGATTTATGTGCCGTCTCCTTTGTAAGTCAATGGAAGGAGCTGGGTTTTTCCCTGCCAGGGGGTGTGTCAGAGGCGTTACTTTGGTTGTGTGACGTCAATGTACAGAGCTCTGTGGAATCATATTTTTAGACATATCTAAAAAATCGTGAACAGAACAAACAAATGTCTTTGTTCTCTACTCCATAATTCCTTATTCCACAGAATGTACAAACTCTGTAATTGCTTTACAGGGTCTTTAAATGAGGAAATAATGAACCATCCATCCATCCATCCAACCACTTGGAGGGTTGTGGGGTAAGCTGGAGCCAATTCCAACTGACACTGGGTGAGAGGACGCGTACATCCTGAACAGGTCACCAGCCCATCACAGGTAGTGTTCTTAAAAAGAACTACATCAACGTTTAGTTTATACACATAGAAATTAAAGACTTCCTATTCTTTTTTTAATGAATGGGCCACAATTCATTTTCAACTTTGATGCTGAATGATAACTTAAGTCATGGTTTCAAGAAAGTATTAAGATTCAGTTTGAAATGCTTTATTACCAATGGTCATTTGAAATAAGCTGAATTTGATATCAGTTATATGCTGCTATTGAAATCTAAAATATTAAATATATTTATCATTGTTTGCAGTCACACAGTCGATATTTTGGTAGCTGCGTCAACTTTACTTGAAAATGTCTATGTGAATAATGTTTTGTTGTGTACTATTTTTGGAGCTGACTACATGCTTGTTAGTCCTCCAGCGATTCTTGCTGTGAAACCCTTTCTGCATGTTATGTGTAGGTAATTACAAAACAACATAAATCTCTCTCAGTCTTATTATCGTAATTATTATTGATTTCTCTTTTATCCTGTGAAGTACACACACTTTATTTTGACTACAGTAATATACAGTCATTACCACAATGTTCTTGTCTTACTGTTTTTGCAGACCAAAGCATTTTTCTCCACACTTGCGACCATCAACCGGCATTTCCTGCCTGATACCGCTCTGCTCTGCATATCTATAATCTGTAGACTGCAGCACTGTGTCCTTTTACCACTGTTCACAAAACTGTCAACTACACATCACTGCTGGTGTGTTTGTTGTGTGGGGAATCAGCAGGATGTTCAATTACACTGGCTCAGCTGGTGTATCCAGACACACCCTCACATGGCTACACACTATGTGAAGCAAAATCGCTTCATTCAAGCCTTGCCGGTCATGCTGCTTTGGCTTGATCCCTCAACAAGCCACATGCCTTGGCTAAATTACAACTAGCAGAGAACAAAGAGCAACTGAGTGTGAGAGAGGAAGACTGTCATGACTCTATTTACAATAAAAACTCAACTGTGTCCCCCCATGTTTAATTCAAGCAATCAAGACATATTAATGTGTCTTGTATGTACATTTTAAGGAGCAGGTTGGATTTAGAAAGTTGATGAGGCAGACGTCTGTATTTAAAGATGTCTTTGCCATTTTTCAGTCAGAGTTGCTTCTTTTACAATAAACTTAGAACCTTAGGGACAGAGAGAGTAACTGCTCCCCAAAAGGGGCTACAGCACAATGTCTGCAGTGCAGCTAAAATATAGCCGAGCTATAACTCTTGACTATTACCTTTTTCAGAGTCTCATATACCCTAAAACGTTTTTTATTATGTAGAACTAACAGTCACAGCACTTTTTTCTGTCTGTCATCTGTGCTTGCCGTTTTCTGTCTGTATGCAATTACAATACATTTATAAATGTGTACTTGTAAAACACATTAAGACCCAACATCAGCATCACCTTTGTAACAGTGTCTCAGTTTGCTGATACAGTATGTGTGAATGTTTATTGGGTCTTGTGTGACTGTCTTTTGTCTGTGTGTCTGTGTAGTATCAACTACAGGGTAGAACAGAGTGTTGATATTTTTAAAGGCAGACTCAAAACCTACCTCTTTAGTTTGGCTTTTAATTGAATTCCTATTTAGTTTTCACCTTGTTTATATTTAAGCATGTTTACATAATTTTTATACTTCTTTCGGGTTCTCCCTTTAGGGGTCGCCACAGCAGATCAGCTGCCTCCATTTTGTCCTATCCCTTGTGTCCTCTTCTGTCCACCAACTGTCCTCATGTCCTCCATCACAACATCCATGATCTTTCTCTGTGGTCTTCCTCTTTTTCTACTGCCCGGCAGCTTCATCTCCTTTGTCTAATATAATCACTATCCCTCGTCTGCATGTGACCAAACAATCTCAACCTTGCCTCTCTTACTTTATCTGCAAACCTTTCAACCTGCGCTGTCCATCCTGTCTCAGAAAATGTCTGCATCTTTAGCTCTGTCACCTCCAGCATTGCCTCTCACTACCATCTTGCAGACCTTCCCTTTCACTTTTGCTGCTATCCTTCTGTCGTACATCACCCATGACACTTGTCTCCACCCACTGCACCATGCCAGGGTTAGAGTTCTCTACTTCATTTCTCTTGTGCACTATATATTGCGTTGCATGGCTGAACTTATTCACTTTTGCCACCTCTACCCCTTGCATATTCACCGTACCACCTGTCTCACTGTCATTCACACAGGTATTCTGTCTTGCTCCTACTAACCTTTATTCCTCTTCTCTCCAGTGCATACCTCCACCTCTCCAGGCTCTCTTCCACTGTTCCTTACTCTCACTACAGATTACAATATCATCTGCAAACAAGACTCCAGCCTGACCTCATCTGTCAACCAATCCATCACCATTGCAAACAAGAGGGGATCAGAGCTGATCCCAGATGTAATCCTAACTTCACCTTGAACCCATCCATCACTCCAACTGCACCTAACCACTCACTGTCCTCATACAAGTCCTGCACCACCCTCACGTACTTCTCTGCCACCCCAGACATTCTCATTAAATACCACAGTTCCTCCTTTGGCACCTAATCATAGAAAATGCATCTGGGTGCTCTTTTTTGGCAACTTCAACTTTATACCTCAGTAATTAACTACAGTCCTGCACATCACCAATGCTCTTGAAAACTGGTACCACTACACGTCTTCTCCATGCCTTAGGCATTTTCTCGCTCTCCAGGATCATGTTCAACAGTCTGGTCAAAAAGACCACTGCTCTCTCTCCTAGACATTGCCATACTTCCATGGGTATGTCATCTGGACCAACTGCCTTTCCACTCTTTATCTTTTTCATACAGTAGCTGCCCTCACTTCCTCCTTACTTATCTGCTGCACTTCTTGAGGCACTATCTTCCCTTTATTTGTCCTCTCTCTCATTTTCCTCATTCATCAGCTCCTCAATATACTCTGTCCATCTTCTCAACACACTTTATTCACTTGTTAGGACATTGCTATCTCTGTCCTTAAACATTCTAACATTCTCTGTCCATCTAACATTCTCTCTGTGTAGCCCATTGCTACAAGTCATTTTCTCCATCCTTATTGTCCAGCCTCTCATACAACTCTTCTAACTGACAACCATGTGGTGCATAAGCCCTGACCAATATTCAACATTTCACCTTCAGTTTCTTGCTTTATACTCATGATTCTGTCAACAAACAACACTCACCACCTCCAGAACAATACTCCACAAACTCTTCCTTCAAAATGACCCCTACCCCATTTTGATTCAGTTTGAATCCGCCTCTGATGCTTCTGGCCTTGCTTCCCTTACACCTGCTCTCTTACACACACAATATACTGTCGCTGTCTCCCTTCTCTCCATTATTTCAGCAGCTCTCTCCTTTGTCAGTCATAGCCCCTGCTTTTAAAGTATCTTCTCTCACTTCCACACTCCTACCCTTCCACCACCTCACTACCTCCTATTACACCTTCCCCCTCTCCTCATCCATTGTCTTGTTAACCCGATCCTTGACCGATTCCAGTACGATAGTTTCAGTGTTTCAGTGATCCGCATATCTGATTTGGCAAAGGTTTTACACTGTATGCTCTTCCTGACGCAACCGGCACTAGTTTATCAGCACTCGTGTGTGTGTATATGTACATACTATATATAATATCACTATATATATATATTTATATATATATATATTATATTTGTGTGTTTGAGTGAGAGAGTGATCAGACGGGGTGGGCAGAGGATGTTTCTATGTAAAGCACTTTGTGTTGCATTTATTGTGTGAAAGGTAAAGTGCTTGATTGATTGGACTGTGCATGTTCATTATTGTGTATGTATATTTCATAATAAAAGCACACACAAGTGCTGTTTCAACTGAATATTGTATGAAAGAAAAATGAAAGCAAGACATCATCATTATCTTGTTTATTTAATGATGACTTGTAAATCCATGCTGATGACACCGAATGTCATTGTAAGCTGCTTCACCGGTTTATCCACCAATTCGGTCCAGACTAATTGGTCCATGGTCACTATACAAGTATACACATACAGTAAATATCTTGCATTCATTCCAAAACAACGGCAAAAACATGGTGCCAAGAATGGTGCCTAACATTATAAAATGCAAGTGCTGTTTTGTTATAATAGTATTTATCTTTAAATGTTGCTGCTCCATTAGCACAGCTGCACAGAGCAATTACATGGCTATGGATTTTATCTTCAAAGTGAACCAAATTATGCAATTCTTCTAGTTAACTATTGATGAAAAATTTGTCTTTGTCCTTTGGGCAAAGTATATGCTAGGAATTGAATTGTTTGTATGGACCTAATACCCAGGGGCTGCTGATGCTGAGCTTTTTAATGACCTAGCACATTAAGAAGTTCATTGGCAGAGTAATACAAGGACATGAGCTGAATATTATATCATTGCTGAATCTAGAGTTTTCTGTCCTGAAACCAACACTGTTAATAAAGGTTTTATTACCTGCAGTCCTGGTGAGTCCCTCCAGATGTGGCCATTAAAACGTACATGTTAATTTTTACCCACATATAAAACTGCTCCAAACCAATGAGACAAAAACAAGGTCATTGTTTTAATTTCTGGGTTTTTTTTCAGTCAAAGTGGCTCTGATAAAGTGTTTAAAATGCTAAACGACAAACTTTTCCCTTATCTATGGACCCCACTGTTCCTATTAATCATTCAAGATAATTGTTTTGTCAAACTAATGATCTCAGCACATTGTATCTCCCCTACTTAATTTAACTGAGATGAACATAGCAGTTTATTGCACAGTTAATGAGAATAGCAGAGTGAAGCCGAAGATGAGCTTACACATTTTAATTGTGCACTAAAGTATCTACACGAGACTAGACACTACATGAATGCAACAGTCGCATCTGTCCTCGGTTTGCACACAAAAATCAAGGACATACATAGACAAGCTCATCCTAGACTTAAGAAAGTTACAGGATTTACAGCTGTTGAAAACATACACCAGTAGTTTCCTGACTGCAATTCATCACACAGACAGCAGCAATAAATCTGCAGAATACTACTGGTGTATTATGACTGTAGTGACATTTAATCTGTCTTAACCTTGTGTCAAAAGTGGTTCATGCTTATCAATACACTAACTAATACAAGTGTAGGGACAATTAAAGATACTGTAATTTTGTAAACTATTCACTCCTCGCAGCCAAGGCAGTAGGCAAAATCAGCACACAGGAGTTGCAGATCCACTGCTGCCTCTATCATTGATTTATCATTATTTTATTTTTTTTTGGAGGGGGGGGGGGGGGGGTTTAAGTCAATGAAACAAACCAATGGAGGCAGCAGTATACCAGCAGCTCCGATGTCCCTGAAGCTAATAGCAGTGATTTATTACTATAGTGTGGGAGAGTGAGCCGTTTTCAAATTTCCATTCAGACAAGGCTGTCCAATGGTGAGATAAGGCGTCAAAAAAGGGACACGGACACAAGCAGTCAGTGCAGACTGTACAGTTGGTCAGTGCCTCATACAATTGCACTTCGAAAAACATGAACTATCACTTTAAGAATGATGAGTGAATCCCTTTTAGCACTGACCAAAAAAAGGAAAACGGACATCCATAATTAATGTTTTGATAAATCCAACCATGTTCTCTGCTTGGCTCTCGTTATGTTCAGAGAGGTGGCATTTGTTTTGGCTGGTTAAAACATATTAGCACAAGATGATGGATAATGTGTCTGCCAGGCACAAGTGTGTGTGTGTGTGTGTGTGTGTGTGTGTGTGCGTGTGAACTTATAAATATATCTTTGTGAGGACCAAATAAACTATACCATACCTTAAAAGGGTTGTTTTTGGTATAAGACTTTTAAGGTTAGATTCAGAATAAGGTTAAGGATCTAAGGTATTATGTCTATGAGTGTCCTCACTAAGAATGCCATACAAGAATGTGTGTGTGTTGCCAGCAGAGACAATAGTCCCTCTGCTCTCCTCACTGTTGACCCATAAGAGCTGAGAAAGTATTATTTCACTCGTTGTTCAATCAATTCTCCATTTCATGTGGTAGATGCAGATAACAAATGAACAGTCTAATAAGAATTTTACATAAGGTATGAATGATTGCGTCCTAGTGTAAAATTATGTTTTCATGTCCCCGTTTGGTCAATGGATTAAGGAACAGGCACTTGATATCTTTTTTTCTCTCTCACAGAATATTCTAGCACATAGGATTTACTCCCAAACTCATGAATGTCATTAGCCAGTCAGCTTTATCATCTTTTACATTTGCTCGATTGCTTTTTTTTCTAAAGCAGGTGCCAATTAACTTCCTTTTAAACCTTATTACATTGTTGTAACAAAAGGATTACAGAATCATATTTGTGTATGTTGTGTGCTGTGCATTTATTTAAACTCTTTTATTTCCATTAAATATACATGGGGTGATAAACCTTGTTCAATGGCAGACATACACATGCTTTACTGTAAGTAGTATGACAGTCAAAGACCTGTCTCTTGATCTGAACGATTGTTTTTGGCAATCATGCAGTATCCAGTGGTTTGGTTGCCATGGATATCGTTTCAGGTGTTTTGTGTTCTGCTCTCTGCTAGCGCTTTGCACCATGTGTGAATACATGTACTGGAGGTGTGTGTGTATCCAGCATACAGAAGACTAATGCTGTCTGTGAACAGAAAGTTTGCCTTTTTCTGCAGTCATATGATTCTCTTCTCTTCTCTTCTCTTCTCTTGCAGGATTTTCATGTTGCTACCCTCCTCTTTCCCATCTCCTTGTTTATTACCACTCGTGTTCCCTCTCTTCTCTCATATCTCGTCCCCACAGATTCAGTCTGAGTGTCATAGGTCAGACTTGTATGTTCCATTTTTGGCCCAGCAGAGCACTACTGTAAAGTAGCTGCCAATATCTTACTGTAATGGGTCTGAGTCATGGATTGTGCCCAGATCAGCGACTCACTCTCAAACAGCCAGAGAGAGTAGGTCATTGCGGAAATGTAATGTATTTGGCAACTGGTCAGTCATAGTGCGGTGCTACAGGGTGAGCTTAGTCTGGTTGTATGATGAAACATGCTGTACTGTATTAAAGGAGAAGTTAAAATATACAGTATAGAGTAGTGTATAGTGTTCTGTATGCAGTTCTGCAGTTCCAGTCCAGGGCCAACAAACAACCATTGATTCTCACACTTGCACCTATAGTCAGTTTACAGTGTCCAATGTGGAAAAAACCCAAACAAACATTTTGAGAACATGCAACTCTTGTTGCAAACCAAGGTGTTTTTGTTGCAAGGCGACAGCTCTAACCACTATTGCGCCGCGCAGCCCCTAGCCAAACCAATATTTGTTCTTTGAGGTTGTTGCTGGTCTTTACATGATTTTTTATATATCAAGAACTTATCCACCCATTCATCCATTTTCAACCGCTATATCCTCCACATGAGGGTCTGTACCACTCTCAGCTGACATAGGGCGATAGACGGGGTACACCCTGGATAGTTCTCCAGCCACATAGAGACAAACAGCCATTCACTCTCACGGTCAATTTAGAGTGTCCAATTTACATAATCCCCATACTGCATGTTTTTGGATTGTGGGAGGAAACCGGATAACCTGTATGGCCCTTATTGGAAACAATAACTCATTAATTATTGTATTCATAGAACCTAGATTTGTCCTGAGTGACACTGCACAGTGAAAAAATACATTTGCTATGTGTCCTCAGTGGTAGGACCTAAATGTAGTCAATGAGTACAATTCAAAAATGTCTTTGCTTATAAGAAAATCAGGTTCACAGTAAAGCAGTCTACAACAGGGTTTCCCAATCCTGGTCCAGGTTTTAGATGTTTCCCTGCTGCAACACACCTGATTCAAATGGTCAGCTCGTCAGCAAGCGCTGCAGGAGCCTGATAACGACCTATTTATTTGAATCAGGTGTGAGGGAGCGAGGGGACTTCTAAAACATGCAGGACAGTGATCTAGAACGTACAAAGGTACAAAGGTAGCAGACAAAGAACAAGCAAAAGGTAAGTCACGAGATGAACAGGCAATGGAAGATCTATGCTTACAAACAGTTCAGATAAATAATTAAAGGGAGAGGTGAGGTGAGTGGTTAACAAGACACAAGTGAAATGGAAGAAGGCGAGGTTTGTAATCAGTGGAAAGTGAAGCAGAACAGATACAGGGAGTAACACAATCAAAAAGAGACAACATTATTAATACAAAATAAAACATGAAATGGAGAATGAATGTAATCCTAACAAGTGACACCCAAAACAGAAATGTAGATTCATCAAAATACAGTGCAAGCCAAGACAGATTTTGTCAAGTCTAGACAAATGTACAGAAACAAAATGTCCCAAAGAGGCAGACATGACACTTCTCGATGTCTCAGTAAAGTCAGTAAAACTGCCTCTTAATGACCTCCAGCGAATTTTAATATCTTCTGCTCTTTTTATCCCCATCCACATCTCCTTGACATTAAATCACAGTAAATACCATAATAGCACTGGAAGATGTAGGAAAAGTTTATTTTTCAGCTGAATGCCGATGTGTCATAAACAGACAGACTAACCTTAACCATAACTAATATACTGGCCAAACCCTAACCCTTGCATTTTGTCCCCCATAAGGGAGACAAGTCCCCATAATGTGACTGTGTAAACAGATTTAGGTCCCCACAATAATACCTGGAACACACACGCGCTTGAAAAGCCTCTTTATAGTGAAGCATTTGCAGCCAAAGAACAATCAGAACACCTGACACTTCCATTGAGAAATATCACTTTTCTCATCTATAGCACATACATTGTTTGTTTAACACCAGCAGAGATAGATAGATAGATAGATAGTGTTAAAATAAGAAGAGCTCACCTTCATGGTGCATCCTTCAGTTGCTTAGTTCACTCTGAAACACGTGCTTTTCTGGGTGTGTGTGTGATGTGAAAAATTGAAAGTGTGTGTCAGTCTGTAGCTATGAAATCTGCCGCTTCCCCTCCTCTTCCTGAAGAGTCTCAAGGGAGGGGAGTTTGTCGCTCTCCGCAGCGAAAATGTGTGTTGGTGTTTGTAAATGCATATGTGTGGGTTTGTGTGTGTTGGAGAGTGAAAGTGTGGCTCCTCTTAACCTCTCCCGCTCTCGTATGAATGAATGAATGAATGAATCTGTCTATCTGTCTGTCTATTTGTTATTTTACATTTCCATGTCTTTTCCTATCATCTTTCCTTTCATCTGTGCTCCCTGTGCTTTCCTCTCTGAATGTTTCCGGTGCTCCCTTCCTCCCTTCTTTTCTCCGTCTCACTTTCCTCCTCTCCTTTTCATCTCACGGTATCATGTGTATGTCCACCTACTTCTAACACTCGCTCTCTCTCTCTCCCTTTCTCTCTCTATCCTTCCCCTCATGTTTCCCCATCCTCTCTCTCTCTCTCTCTCTCTCTCTCTAATAGAAAGCTCACATTTCTCTCTCCTCTCATGCAGACAGAAAATAAATAGATGGTCCTGCTCTCCTCTTTTTTCCCTGTCCATCCATCCACTTGTCCTGCTTTCGCCTCGTCTCTCTCTCTCTCTCCCTGCTGTGCATCACCGTGAGCTACCCAACCCTTGCTTTTTTGCTTCATTGATCTGTACACACCCATTCTTTCCACTTTTGTACAGATGAATTGGGTTAAAAGGAAAATAAATGTACATGACAAGATGTTATTGATTTAGCTACACCTTTATCCCATGTCCTTTTCATTAGTTTGTTTTTCTGCCCTTTACTGTTGGATCACATGTGATGGAGGCACACACACACACACGCACACACAGGAAATGCCTCCCATTTTCTGATTAGATTTGCGACTGAGACAGAAAGATTGAGGGTTGAGAGAGAGATGCTACAGTGTTGTCTAGTGTGAATCTTATTGTGAATGATTGTTAAGTTATTGTTGGAGGTTTAGTTTGTGTTATGCAGTGGTTATATTGACAGCACACACACACATACAGGGAGAGACAGCAGCTCCTGTTGAGAAGCAGAGTACAGTAAATATTTTAAAGACATTCTGCCCTGCAGCTAAGCGCTAACAAAGAACTGCCAACAGTGGGTGCTGTTACTCTTCACAGTACAGAGCTGCTTGTAATGCAGCTCAGGGGGAAAAATGAGAGAGGCCAGCATTTGATAATGGGTTTTAAAAATACACCTTAAACTGACCAAGAACATTAACTTACACTTCAAAAACAGAAAATGAGACACATTATCACGGTAGTGTAACTTCAACTCTGGCGTGCACATTCAGTGTTGTATTATTGAATGTGTTGACACCAATAATCTGAATATTGGCTTTATTCTGAGAGAGAATCAATATTTCCATTTACATGTTAAAGAGTGTGGTTGTGAGCCATAAAAATGTTACATTACTGTACTGTTTGTGCACTGCTGTGAAAACACCTTTACAAAGTTATAATTACTTTTACTACATTTACTATACTAATTATATTTACTATGTAATTACTACTTTTATCGTAAATCCTTCATTGAAATGATCTTGTTGCTAACGCTCGGTTTTAATTGGTTTTCAGTTTGTTTGTTTTGTAAATTTTTCTTCCTTTTTATTGGATTTTACTGTGTTTTAATCTTGTCTTTGGACTTTGCACTGTGAAGCACAATGTTTTGATATGTACTCTGTAAATATAGATTATTATTATGTTATTATAATCGAATGAAGATGCATAATGACATACAATAATCCAAATGTCCTAATATGATTATTGCTGATTCCTAGCATCACTCTGTTGCACTTCTATGAATATCACACAATTCAATATACAACCACACACTTGTTAAAAGAAGACGTGTTAAAATAAGTAAACATCCCATTGAGCTCATTAATGCAAAAATAGTGTACTTAAAGCTTGAAAGGAATCCAGAGCTTTATTTATTTTATCTACTTAAATGAAAATGTTTGATCCTCGAGAGTGCAGTCATTTCCCAGTTTTATAGCAATGGCCGTTAAATTGTTCCTCTGTGAAATTCAAGACAAAACATTTCTACAAATCAGCATATTAAAAGGCAAGCTAAAGATAATATTAAATAATAATGTTTCCTATGTAATCTGAAAATGCTTTTAATTGATTTTCTATGTTTCTCAGTGATGTAAAGTGTTTGAAGAGACAAGAGCTTTTGAGGAAGAGAAGGATGCAGTGAGTAACTTTTCTTAAATTAAGAGGACATATGGCCTTTTCACAAGTCAGCGAGCACCACAGTCGTGTGACATTTCTTCAACTATAATAACTTGTCTGCTCACAGTCTAATGAGCTGCAGCTAATCGCATAATCAATTTACCTCATGCGAAGTGTGGCATCTAGTGGATTTTCACCATTCTTTCAGTTCAGCATCTGAGTGTGTGTGTGTGTGTGTGTGTGTGTGTGTGTGTGTGTGTGTGTGGTGCTGGCCTAAATTAGATTAAGGAGATTTAAAGATTTCAGAATTGACAGCCGGGCAGCCCATTGCCTAGTGGAAAGGGAACTTGGCTTGAAACGGGGAGGGCTGCCGGTTCAAATTGCGACAGGTCAAGGGCTGGGGTACCTCTGAGCAAGGTACCCAATCCCCATTCATCCCCATTGATTTTTTTTAAATGGACACTCTAAATTGAACCCAGCCATGTGGGGCCACATCCAGTGTTCTCCTACAAGTACAAGTCCCAAGTCCGGATAAATGAGAGGGTTGTGTCAGGAAGGGTTTTTTTTGTAAAAAAACAAATCTCTGCCAAATCAAATATGATCACTGAAAACAGGTGAGAGGGAGAAGCCGAGACAATTGACTATTGTGAATCTAACATTCAAAATCCTGGAAAAACAGTGTAACAGTCAAATGTGAGCAGTGGAAAACACAATATAGACTTCCTTTTTTTCCATTTGATGCAATAACTCCCTCTACTGTTCTTTATGTATAAACAATACAGATCCAGTCCCTGCACTTGTACACTGTCATTACTGTTGAGTGTGTGCTGCTTTGGAACTTATCTTTCTAAAACCTTCTAACACTAATGTTATCAAGATGTTTGTTTTATTTCTAGTGTTTTGATTTTTTTGTTTGAGAGTTTTTTTGTCTTGTATGTAGATTACTACGGCTTTCTTTTTGTCCTTGTTGATTTTTGTGAATTTCCCATTTTTGTTTTAAAACTTCCCGCCTTTTAGATTGCCTGCCCCGCCCTAATTAGTTTCACCTGTTTCTAGTTGTCTCTCCCTTCCTGGTGTGTATATATTCTCCCCCTTCTCCCTTTGTTCTCATTCAGATCGTCTGCATTGCTTTTGCCTGTTTTGCTTCTGGTTTGCTCCTTGTGTGCTGTTCCCCTGTGATTTTGATTGCTGTCACTTTAACTTTAACTTTGCTTTGTTGTTTTATTTTTGCTTGAGACTGACTTTGTTGAATACATTAAAGTTTCCCTGTCCTGGTCTTCAGAGACCCACTGCCCTGCATGTTTTAGATGTTGCTCTGCTACAACACACCTCATTCAAATGAACGGCTCGTTATCAGGCTTTGGCAGAGCTCGATGATGAGCTGACCATTGCATTAAACAGATTTTTACCTGCACTTACCCCTGAGTTGTCATCACAACTGTGACACATCTTTCATAAATCGTCTGTACACATCATGTACACAAATGTTGAACAAATTAATAACCTATTACTTTACATTGTGCAATTTAAGCTGTTACTGAGTCTAGATGCTTTTGAAACATTGAAATACAATATAGCTTTATATTTACATTTATTTTTAACAAAAGTACTTTTGTGAAACTAAAGTAAAGTTGTTTTTGTTGTGACTCGACCATTTTGTCTGATCTGAGAGATAAAAATGCATATGTCCATCTGGCTGTAGTTGGTGTAACATGAGTAGTAATGAAAGCTGTGCAGAAGAACAGTGCTTGAAATGTGAATCAAACAGTCTTGAACAGAAGCAGTAAACTTTTAAAGTGAACTCACTAGAGCAAAAAAACTCAGAAGCTTTAAATAGAGTTGCTGCTGACGTAAAGTGGAGTTGAACTCGAGCCAGACTGTCAAACAAGGAAACAATCAATTAAATTGGTGCCCACTATCCAGTATTGAATGCAATGATACAGGTGATTGATGGTAGTAGGCTCCTGGCCAAATGCACATACTGTATATACCCTCTGCATTTTTTTTCTGGCCACAAAGTATGAGTGTGTTGGCATCCGCTGCTCTCACAAAATCTCTCTCCTCTGATTTTTTGCCAAAGGATCAGTGTTACTTAGGAAGGGGGAAAACTGTTATGAAATGGCTCCTCTGTTGTTGCTCCCACACAGCATCCTCTCTAACTGGTATGAGAAACCAGCCTTAATTAACAAATCCCTCACACAGATAATGTGTCTGCTCGACAAAAGAAAGTAACTGTCTCTTGATTAATGTCCCTAAGCAAACACTGGAACATTTCTACTGAAGGATAAATGACATGTAAACAGTATTGTGGGGAAGTTGCTTTATGTCTCAGATAAACTGAAGGAGACATTGTGCATGTAAATCTCAAGAGAATTCATGTCTGGATACAACTATAAGATCTGTCCTGCTGTGGAAGTAGAGACAAAACCCTTGGGATTGAACAGCAGGTCACAAATTGTTCCTCAGCTTGAAGGAAATGCCCACTGTGTTCAAAGCAGCCACTGGTGTATTTCATTTATGCAACTAATCTCATTGCAATCAGGAAACAACTGTGAGGCAAACAGTCACATAAAAATGAGAGAGGTTACAGGAAGACATCACATCTATTCTTTCCAGTAATGAACTGAATGGAAATTAGATGAATATAATTTGCACAAGATACAGCAAGTCCCACAGAGGAATATTTAATGATTTCAAATAACAAATGGAAGGAAAGATGGAAAATGTGAAAAACATTAATTTATGAACCAAATAAAGCAGTTTTAGCACTACATCTAATCGACAGTGTAGTTGTGGAGTCAAACAAATGTCACTCTGCCAGTTCTATTAGAAGGGCATATTCCAAAGAATATCTCCAAAAACATCTAATCTAATAAATATTCCTCAAATGTTACTCTCCTAGTACTGCATCATCTTCCTCCATCTAAGTACAAAGTTAACACACACCCTGCTACAGTGCAGTGTCCATCTGAAAACCTAGCATTCAAAACACAAGTAGCCATTAGAGACCCTTAAGTGCAAATCAAAGCAATACATATAATGGAGTATCCATACAGTCATTAACTAAATTGCTAATGGTTTTAAATCCACTCAGATGCACTTACATTGCTGTGCAAAAGCAACTGCTGCCACTACCACAGTGCATGTGCACACATGTGCATTACATTTTACTTGTTGAAAGAGTGTGCACTTGTTCACCCATTATCCAAATACAGTTAAATGAGTGAGTTTGACTGCACAAAAAGTTTGGAATTGAATTTATTTTCCATATTTTTTAATAGTTTATGCTGAAACAAAGCCACGGTTGTTAGTTTTATCACAAACTTCTCTCTGATTAACTGAACCTGTGTGTGAACATCATTTGTATTCTGTGCCCTTTATCTGAAAACAGGCTATGTCAAGACCTGACTCAGGGAGGGAGCATTGGTGTTTATACAAGAAGCATTTGTCCCATCAAACTGCAGTAGAATTCTCTTCTGAAAATGTTGTGGGTGCATATTTGTGTTTTCAGTCATAATCCAACCTCCAATACAGTGTTGCTGTCGTTTACATCTGTCAAAACAAACCACTTCCTGTGTTCAGTGTGGGAATGAAGGAGATCTGTTTTCGTTTTTGACTTCTCAGAACCTAGTTGACTTGTTTTGTGTTTGTTTATAAGTGCTCCTTTGAATCTCCCCCTGGGGACATATAAAGTTTTTTGAATTTGAATTTAAACACTCCCATACTGATCACACAGTTATGTGTCAACCTACAAAATAATCCTTGTCTCTTAAACAGCAGCTGTAGGCTTGAATGGAAAACAACTAATACGGGCATGTGTGCATTTAAGAGTCTGTGTAAAGAATCAATGCAACATCACAGATTCCAACTGCCATAAAACACACAACACCAACAACAAGCGTGTACACTTTAAGTGTCTTTGTGTGTGAGCGTGCATGGGTAGGTCGGCACAACGAGGAGAGACTCATACATTATCCTGTTGCAGACACACTTAGAAAGGAGCTTTCTGTTTACTTTCAGCATCAAATATTCAACGCACACATTTTCACTCCTCGTCCCGACACTGCATCTCTGTAGACGCTCAGTGTTGAATGCTAATACTGTTTACCTGCAAGCAGCAACTTCTATCTGTTAATGAACAAAGTGCCGAATACATCAGAGGCATGAAATGAAGGCAGAGTGATGCAGATCTTAGAAACGTATGCTGTGTGTCTCATTCAAACGAGTCCCCTCTTAGTTCTTCAGCATAGTTTGATGTTGACATTTTGACATAAAAAATTCTCAGACTCCAGTTCCCATGTTTAAAACTTACGTGTTCCAGTTTGTCCCTCCTGCGAAGCCACACGCTGGCTGAGTAATCCTGCTGCTGCACTGCTGTTATTATCGAATTGGTCGGAATTGCCGTCGCAGAGAGCCCAAAACCTAACCCCTGACCCCTCAAGTCCTGGCCCCCCATGGGCCCACGGATCCCCTGCAGTTCCATAATATGGCTTGATGCTTGAGTGGATGGCACAGGGGTCTTCAATCTTGGTAAAGAAACCTCTTAACGTATTGATCTCATCTCAATATCTTAAGAGAATGCTTTCTTTTTGGGAGGTATCATGTATATTTGGTTTGACTGCACCTTTTCTTCCTGTTGCATAGAGTGCAGAATTAATACAGTCATAAAATTGTCCAGGAAAAAGTTGGTCTTCTTTTTGCTGTCGATGTTCAACGCCGGTAAATTGTTTTCCATGAGGATGATGAGTTTACAGATAAAGTATGACAAAACTTTCAGAATCCTTCTCCTGGCCACAGTTCAACAATTGATTAGACTGTCCTCAAACAATCAATGGAAGGCTTATATCATATCATACCCATGTGCTGATAAAGCAGGGACATCCCTGTCTTCACCAGTGTTGGCAAATCTCCACAGGCTGCAGGGAATTCGCAGTCAGTGTTGCTCCAAAAAAGCAGGTCTTCGTCTTCTCATGACAGCTTTTAACAGACTTGTTAGTCTCAGGTCTCAGCAGACCAGGAACTCGGACAACTCCAATCAGGGTTTCCACCGATTCAGGCATCCCCAGTGTAGGAGCATGTGTCTGTGTGTGTATGTGTGAGGAAGAGGGGGAGAGAGAACAGGAGGGAGGGGTTGAGAAACTCCAGAAAGTGGTAGAAGAGAGAGAGAGAGAGAGAGAGAGAGAGAGGGAGAGAGAGAGTTGTGGCGAAACTGATGCAGAGGAAGGGAAGTTCCTTCAGTGAAACAATTTGTCCGAAAGATAGTAAATGGACAGTCTAATCCGTGCCTGTCTGTCTGTCTGCTTATGTGTTAAATCATGTCCTATTGTTCTGTTCTATAAGTTGTTTTCCCATCTCTCATTCAGCAATATGTTGCTCTCCCCTTTGACTGGCTGCATCATATGTAACGCTTGCTTGCATACATACAGTACACACACATGCACATGCATGCGTGCGCGCACACACACACAACACAGACCTTGGCACACCACAGCAGAGTGGTGCAGTGAGGCTGCAGTACCTCTCCTCCCTTACCTTGGCTTGGCTCAGTGTGACAGAGAAGCAACAGAGCTTAAAATCTTTAATTGGCTCATAGATGGCAAATGGGCAAGACACACACATGTAGACACACGCACACACACAGACACAGACACACACACTGCCTAAATGGTGAACTCATTAGTGGCAAACAGACAACTTAACTCTGTCAAGTGGAAGTAATCTATTTAAACTGCATTTTTTGGCTCCCAGATACCGCTGTTGAAAGGCTTCACCGCCTGACACAGAAAACCAGTTTTTTATATGAAGAAATATAATTGTGTGTTAAAAAAAATACAGCGACTGCCTTGTGATCGTATGCCTCGCTGAATATTATGTCACAGTAAAGTTCACCTTTATCATTTTGATTGACTTTGACATTAACATCACTTCATTATTCTATCCAGTCACATATAGCTGAAAATGTGTCATGATTAGTACATAATTCTGTTATTCATGGACAAAAACATTTATGCCCAATGTGTACACATTTCCTAAAAGTTAAAGAAGGAACTGAAGAGGCCTCTTTGAAGTCCAACTCAAGCCAGTTCAGTTGCCTTCATCTGCACTCTACACATACTGTACATGAGATTAACACCTGGATTAAACACCTGAAGACATATGATAATCACAATGGCAATTCATCAGCCCCATTGCTGGCATGTGAAAGAAGTGTCTTTGTATGTAAAGAACGAAATACCATTTGTCATTTAGAAACATTCCTAATGATTCCTGACATTTTCCAAAACCTTTCCCGACAGCCTCTTGGTCAAATTCCTGTAAAAATGTGAGTGAGGGGGCGTCAAATAGCTCTGTTTGTAGAGCTGGTGCCCAGGAGGACAAAGGGCCCCTTGCAGTGACCCAGGTTTAAATCGTGCATTTGTGATTTAGCTCACATTAAAATAAATAAACAAACCGCAGTTAAATTCCATCATGTTCATTCCTGTTGAATTCCAGTCCCATTTCACTCTGCTGGTGGTTTGTACAACATAAGCAGCCAGCAGTGTAAATGCCGGCTGAATACTGAAGGCTGCGTTTAATGAGGGAAATTAGCTGAACATGGGCCAAAGAGCACAGAGCCAGGATAAAAGGCTTAAGTCACAGGAGAAAGCATTACATTATATGGCAGGTGTTTCATTGAGTGACCACGGCTAACAAACAGCAGCCAGGTTGCAGGAGAGGACGCTGCAGAGCAAAACAGTTGCTACACAGGATCATGTGTGAGGACCAAACAGGCAGTGTACGGCCTGTTACATCGTGTTGTTTATACAAGACTGAGTGGGGACACACAGAATAAAATCTTAATATCTTCAGATTATGTTCTTTATTTTGCCGTTATACGTCCTTTTTTTTCACTCCCACAACAAAGTCTATTGTGAACATCTGCATTTGTAGTGTGCGAGGGAAAGAAGAGCTGGTGGTCAACAACTGCTGCTTCATTGGATACGTTTGCGTCACTAATGATTTTGAATACCAGAGTTACAAAATAACCAATACAGGAATATTAATTATTCCACCATGTGAATTATAAAAGCCACATTTGCACAAACAACCCTTGCATTTACTGTTTGAAGAAGCTCTTTCATTACACAATAGTTAAATCTCAGCTGGACATGTAAGAGTAAACAACAGATGAAGCTTTATTTCATTAAGTATAAACACTTTTTTGTTTAGTCCAGAGCTTATTCTAGACACAGGGTTTCTTACGACAACAGACTGTTGTCCTTCGTTTCAAATCGAGCTCGCAGTCAAAACATACAGTGCATTCATGGTCTGCTGCTGCTGTTTATCAGTCCAGAGCACATCACTGTAGTGACTGCACCACATACTTCAATGACCTTCCCTTTACAGTTGAGTCCAAGGATTAGTCAGCCAAAAAGCTCTCAGCCAAAATCAATAAACCCCCTAAACCATCAACAGCAGTGAACATCAGTGAGAACTCACTTCCATCAATCCTTTCAGCTCCTGAACGCATGCAGGCTGGTGTTCAGTCGTTTGGAAGAGGGAAGGATGCAAACTGTTTAATCCCGGGCCAGTCAGGAGGGAGAATTAAATATTGTGTTCCATAGCTACACTGAACAAAGAAAGGTTAATGACTCCCCTGTCTTGCCAAGCATGAGGATTATATACATCCAAGGCCATTCAGAGCAGCAAAGTACAGTAGATGAGATCACCTGTGTTAAGAAGTAATCATTTGTTGAGGTAACTTGTCTTTTAAAATACATCCAGAGCTGAGTTTCAGTCTCCTCCTCTCTCTGTCAAAAGTCTCTCAATACTTCCTCTTTGCCTTTAAAGTTAATTAAACAGAGTGGAACAATGGAAGTTTAATGTTGGAAATTAAAACCCTGGGCAACATAATGTGCACTATGAGATTATTTTTTGCTGTATGTTGTGGATCAGTTTCAATTTTCAAACAATAACATATTTTTCTCTTCTTTTCATTTCTTTTTTTTCTTGTCGAAAATCTATTTTTAATATTACTATGCAGGATAAACTATAGAGGACCTCACCCTTCATTACATGATTGGTTGATAAGCCACCAGCTCATCAGCTGCAAGAAATATCTCACTCTGGTCCATATGTCTACATAAATACTGGAACAATGACTGCTGTGTCCTCTTTGGTTGTTTGTGGAGTCTTTTAAATGTGTAAAGCACACAGACCTCATTATCACTTGGCAGCAGCACAGATTCGACACCTGCACTCATTATATTAACAACCATTCATTTGGAAAATCACAGAACCATAACGTGAATGTCAGGACAGTGTGACAGTGTGAGCCAGCAGCACCTTGAAAGTGAGGAAGTTAAATGGAACAAGCCATCATTTCATTAGCCTGTCAAAAAGGGCTAATAATAATCTTGACCTGCAGATTAAAATGTCAAGAAAAACGTTTTTGAGTAATGGTTTGGTCCATAAAATGTCAGAAAATGTTAAAACAAACCTGGAAATTACGTTTTCAAATGTCTTCACAAACCAAAATGTTTCAGCTTGAATGATTTCTTTGTTATATGGAGCAAAGAAACCAGAAAATATTCACATTTAGGAAGCTGAAAAATCAGAAAACGTGTTTTAATTATTGAAAAAAACACTCAATTAATGAATCCATTATTCATTTTAACCTTTTAGAATAACGTTTTCTATGGTTAAATCAATTATTATTTCATTCTAAGAAAGGTTTTCCCCCTCAGTCTCTTCATCCTGGTGTCTGAACTGTCTTTTGTTTCACTTCAATGTGGTGAAGTTGCTGTTGAGCATCATTAAACAGTGTCGTGCTGTCACCAGTAGAGGGCAGTAGCACATTTTGTAACAAAGTAGAGGAAAAACAAGAAGAAGAAAGTGGTTCAACAACATTACGGAAGCAATGGCTAATGGCAAGGTCGGTCCGCAACTTTTTAATGTCAAACAAGTCGCCTGTTGTTTATCGGATTTACCACTTTATTTATCAAATACGTCCATTTTACTCTGCCTTTCAACAAACATCGAGTCACTTTCGCTTGTGAATGAAAATGAAATGACAGGCAGACAGTTTTCAAGCTATTCTAGCTTAATGGTCGTTAGCTAACTAGCCTGCCCACATACATACAATGTACATAGTGTATATGAGTGTTTTTGTTTGATATAAAACACTCAAAAGCCAGTTAAAAATGTTTTTTGTGTCCAACTGATAACACAAAGCTTAACAGGCCAACTAAATGTTTTTAATTTGAGCACATGTTAAGAAGTTTGGGTAGTCACTTGTTCCTTCTGCTGTCACATTGAATACAAACTCAGTTTAACTTGAAGGTTGTTGTCCACAATACACCTGTGGGCTCTATTTATTTATTTAACTTATGTGTGTATGTGTCTCAGGTATGTATTACAATGTTTTAGCCTGGGCAGCTTTTATTCCCTGTATTGTTAGTTATTTATTTTTATTTTTAACCCAGTTACATTGTTGCACCTTGCATTGTTTTGTTTTGAAATATAGTGCTTAGTATTTTGTGTACATTAATCATTTTGTCTCAGATTCAGACATTTACTGGTCCCAACAGAAATATGAAGAGATTCAACTATTATGCGATGTGACATGTGCAGGTTGTCTGATGTAAACAATAAGAGAAAGATATTATATTGTTTTATACAATATATACAATGTTAACAGTGTCAAAAATTGCACAGTGCACATGTGAGAAACTTTACTGATGTTGAATGCAGATGAACTCAATTAGATTAACTTAATTATAGTGCGTGCAGTGAAAGTTTTGATGGTTGTTCAGTCTAAATAATTGCAAACTACATCAGTCAGCACTTAAATCTAATCTGATTTGTTGTTCACTGAGCGTGTTGTGTGTCATAGGTGTAGTATTTACCATTGTGGCTGATGGGTGTAGTCTTTTATAAATTGTGCTGTTATGACTATACGAGCTGCTGTAAAGAACCACCCAGGGAGCTCCAGAAAGAACATTGGTCATTGTGCACATTAATGCACACAGAAAACAACCATTACTCTAAATTGATATAATTAGCTAGGATTTGTTAAAACCAAAAGTAACAGTTTGTTTGTCTGTGTCTGCTGGTGCTTGTGTGTAGGATCCTCTGAGTCAGCTGAAGGATCAACTGGAGGACATTCAGAGACGAGTGGAGGATGAGATACATAGTGGGGTTCCTCCGGTGAGTTGTGTCCATGAGCCAGCTCTAAAAACTAAAAACCTGATGCCAGTGCACAGTTGTACATATGAAACTACTGCTCTCACTGCCAAGTACCTGATCTGATCTCTCCTCTTCTTTCCTCTAGGGAGGCAGTCTCCTTGCCTCTCCTTTCCTGAAGGGTTTTCTGGCCGGGTACGTTGTTGCTAAGCTACGCTCCTCGGCTTTGCTGGGTGTTGCCGTAGGAACATGTACAGGGATCTATGCAGCACAGAATTATGCTGTTCCTAACATTGAAACCACCATCAGAGACTACATAAGCAACCTGAAAGCAGGACGCAAATGAGAAGAGAGGAAGAATGAATAAGAGTCCAAGGAAAAAGGGGGGGAGAAAGAGAGACAGCTCCAAGAAGAGGGTGTTATTGCAGCCACATATGGGAGCAAAACATGTCAGGAAGAAATAAATGCATCTTCCACACTATGAGTAAATCGGAAAATGCTTAAGTGTCACACAAACTTATAGAAGCTATACAAGCTATGGTTGTTTTTTTTGGATTTTAAAAAAAAATTAATCTTGTTACATGAAAAAAAGACAAATGTTCATATTAACATTCAAGTTGAAATGATTACAATTCATTTAACCACACAGCCTATCATAGAGCTGCTGTACCTGATATCTGATCTCTACCATGTCCTGCCTGAAACTATTAAGAACTGCTCTCTGAAAATGATATATGAATATATGAAAGTGAGGCCAACAAATGTTTGTGTGTAAGACCAGCATTGTTGGCTATTTTATCTCCTTACAGGAGGAGTGTCACTTTAGAGATATTGGTGTATATTTATCTTCAAGTGGTTTTCACATCATAGTTACAGTCGGCATGCAAGCGATAGCTTCTGCCCTCTAATGGTCAAAAAGCAATTGTAGCAGCCTTTGCACTTCAATGCTCAGGAGATTATTAAGCATGTCAAAATTGTCTCAGTTCACATCTCATGGTGATGCTTTGTGTAAAATCTCAAAATGTTTTGTTTTTGGTTAGTGTTTCTCCTGCTAAATCATTTGTTTTTTATTTACTACATAGTCATCTCATGGAAATCAGACTTGTCTAGGTAGGAGAACTGTCATTTAAACACTATTAGTATTAAAAAAGGGTTACGGGATTTATTTAAATGTAATCTCTATATTTCTTCTCACAGCTATTGACGTTCTCAAGAGATGTGTAAGAAAGTCCATCGGCTGATGTATGAAAATATACACCAGTTATTTGTGTGCCAATATATATTTTAATTGCACTTTGGCGCTTTAACAAAGCATGAGGTTGTGTGTTTTATGAGAAATGTATTTACTGTGCCTTTCACTACTTGTGAGTTGATATCATCTCATGCCATTTGTGCAAATGCCGTTACTTGATTGGCAGCTTAATTCACAAATTTTTTTTGCACCTGTATTTAAGGATTTTGAAGCCATTTGTTCCGAAAAATATCAAGAGAAAACAAGGGATATTGACATTTAAAATGTTGCGTATGTATTAGGTATGTCCATAAATGATGCTGTTACAGTCAGTATATGATATTGTCCATTATGCTGTTTATAATGTAAGTGCATACATACATCAATGACTGGATTTGGAAAATATAACATTTTCATTGGAAATATTGGATTTCAGTTTTGTTTGAATAAATCTGCTCTTTGTCACAAACAGCTGTATTACAACCTTCCAAGGCAAAATCTCTTGTTTTCATGTGGTAGACAGCGAAAATGCCGCTTTATCTCAACGAGTTCAACGAAAGTGCAAAAACCCCTAACATTTGGAAATCTAAATGTAAACATTTGTAAAAAAAAAAAAAAAAAAAAAGACAGACTCCAGAGTAGTTTTTAGGGGTTTAATTGGTGTACGGATTCATTTAAAGGAAGTGATAAACACATACAAAAATACCCTTTCAATACATTTTAGAAACAAACATCTAAATGGCCTGTTTTGTTAAATGTTTCTGAGCAGAAAAACGGGTCGTCTGAAAGAGTGGTGCAGATTTCATTCAAAAAAGTCCTACCTGCTATGAATGCTATTAAAAAAAGATCACGATACAAATATGCAAATATAAATAAAGTGATAAGAAAACCCCCAGTAATGAGTTTGTTTGTTTTGAAAAAAAAAGAAAAGTTTTCTGTACATTTTGTTGGGGAAACTGATGCTGGAAAAAAAGAGCCTGTAGAGAGCCTCAATGAAGAGGGCACTTCTTAAGCATCACTTTACACTTATTATACATATAAGCTCTGTGCTGAAGGCCAACACAGAGAAACCCAGCTTCACACCATGAAGATGGAGGATCGGGGCCAAGGGCAGGAAAAAGTTGTCTCCTAACCCCACCCCCACCTGTGGCCCCAGGAGATGCCTTTAAGAACCTCCACAGGAGGCGTGGAGAGTTAACACCCAAAACCAAGGGAATTCCATCTCTCCAACACATACACCGTCTATGCATGCACGCTCACACAGTCGACCACAAACGCATGCATACGCACACAAACTGCCGCAACTTGTCAAAAAGACTCCAACCATTCTTCACGTAGCACCACTAACTCTTTCATAGACGACGAACAGGGAAAAACAACCAGGACTCTGAGCAAACAGACCATGCTGAAGAGTTGGTGGTGGTGGTGGTGGTGGTGGTGGTGTGGGGTTTGGTACAAGCCATATCCTGAACTGATTTTACCGTTTAGTCATCCTGTTGAACTGGAGGGGAACTTTGCAGGACCAAAACATCTGTTCAAACACAAAACTACCGCTTTCACTATAAGTGACAACCACTTATCAGACACTGGATTTTAACACGCCATGAAAAGTAAGCAAACCCAACAACCCTTTTAATGCAATGGACAGTAGGTGCGACACCGACGATGCTGAATGGAGCGATTAGCGGAGCGTTCTGACATAGTTCTTATGTTCTGTACTAAACCTTTCAAGAGCTAAATAAAATTTCAGACCCATTTGTTCAGTTCCAAAACAATCCACAATGCTTCCATTTGTTGTCACTTGTATTCTTGCTCCTGCTGGTCTGACCTGAGAAGCACTGATGTCACTGGGCATCTATCATAACCAACACACCGCACATCCAGTAATAATCTGGAGTCCTCTTTGGGGAAACATGAGGGGCCCAAAAGAGTCGCGGCTGTTCTGTCATAAGCAAACCCATCGATAAATCCGCCCCTGCAACTGTATCCAAACCTATACAATGTTTACAAAAAATATCCAGCACTGGAGACACTTTTTGCACAAGCAGTACAGGGGGAAAAAATTACAATTTTTTAAACTTTTTTTTTCTTTTTAGATAAAACTACAATAGAATGCTCAAAAGACTTAAACAGTCATCTTTTGCTCTTTTTTTTTTAAAGACAAAAAAAAAAGTTATGTACATAAACATTTACTGTACAAGTTTCTGTTTGGGAGAGACGAGGAAAAAACGAAAATTGGCATAAACCAGAAGTGCATATAGCATGTTTTAACTGTTTTGGGATGTTTTTAAATGTGTTAACCGGAAAAATAAAGATAAGTAATTTTCCATTACTGCAGTGTATGCAGGGAAAGAAGAGTATAAAAAAAATGATGCGTATTTCTCCATGAAGTTGTGTTAAATGCCCTCTTCGCAGAAAGTGACGCAGGGCAGAGGCAACATTGACCAAATCACCAATCCATTGGTAAATCTGTAATCCGTGAAGATTTGAGGTGAGGCGTCTGTCCTGCCGCTTCACTCTCGAGACTAACTAATCAGGACGCACTCCCTGTCCTCGTGTAAAGTCACTGTCTCTGTGTTTGACCTGACTGTAAAGCCTCACCTGCGCGTGTGTGTGTGAATCCAGTCTGTTAATCGTGTTCAGGATATGTGGATTCTGGCCTTCTCCGTTTCTTTCAGCCTCTTGGCCTGCTCCTCCAGAGAGGGGGAGAGGGGTCTCTTGGAAGATGCTCCGTTAAGCGGGTCAGCTCCTCGACTCACTAACGTGGGGATGGAGCTGCCGACAGGCGGCACCACGCTTTTGGAGGACACGTGTTCTGCGGAGAGAAAACAAAAGACAAAAATAGTGTTTATGTTGACGCTCAAATCTTCTTAAAATTACACTTCTGAAAAAGATAGTAATGAGCACATTTATGACATCATTACAACTCACTTGAGCCAATGACTGGAATGGACATGCCCTTCTCTTCACTGGTAGGAGGAGTGTCCGTGGCAAGGGTTCCCTCAAACATTGGGGCCTTGGGAGGTGTGATGCTGTGTGACATGGAAATGTACAATTAAACAAAGTAAACACCTCAGAAAGAAAAAAAACAAGCACACAGTGGCCTTGCTGCTGCTGGAATAAAAGTGGACACTCACTTGTGGCGGTTGAGGGCCAGTTTAATTGAATTTTTCACGACACGGCAGCTGTTGCTGGCTGGCAGTGGGGAGGAGGCATCTGGGAGTTCCATGCTGGGAAGTCTCTGTGATGGCAAACACAAATACACTTGATTTAGTAACCATTTCACAGAGGGTCATGATTATCAAAGCATTCAAGTATCAAGCAGATCGTGGTTTAAACAAAGCGGTCACCTGTGTTCTTGAGGTATCAATTGTTGGAATGGGTTTAGCTTTTGATCCAGAAAAAGGGGTCTGATGATGGAGAGACAATATGAGCAGATGTTTATATTCTTCAGTGCAGATTTACGTGATTAAAAAAATAAAAACAAACAGACAAGAGGACACCTACAACATTAGGTCCATCGCCTTGTGCATGGGAGTCAGAGGATGGTGGATACGGCTCCTTAAATAAGGAGTCGTCATTGGACACCTCCTGAAGCAGAAACAGTGCATGTCAGAACTTCTACTCTGCAGAGTGAAACCTGTAAATTAGACACTGAAATTTGAATGTATATTTAAACTACGAGCAGCCTCGTCACCTCTGTGTCTTTGTGCCTCTTGGCCAGGTCCTCTTGTGTAGGTGAATGTGGTCTCTTGGCGACCGCTCCGTTGACGGTGTCCTCCAGGCCGTTGGGCTCCTCTTTGGGGCTGTTGGAGGCGTCGGGATTCTCGCCGCTGCTAAGCACTGTGGTGGTGGTGCTGCTGCTGCTGCTGCTGCTGCTGCTGCCTGGTGGGGAAGGAGGCTTAGCTTTAACTGAAGGTTCTTCACAATGACAAAACAAAGAGTTTGATTATAATGTACCATGCATGATACATGTCGTGCTATCCCCATTCCCTTTAATTAGTACAGTTGTCATAATTTGCATTTATTGTCATATACATTATCGCAATGCAAAGAAATATGACTGTCAATTATAAACCATATATTACAAACAACATACACTAGACAGGAAAATATCTTGTCTATATTTAACAACTGTGGTAGTGACTCACTTGAGCCGATAACAGGAATAGACATCCCCTGGTCCGTAGCAGCTGGTGCTGCACTGGGTGCTGGGGAGCCTTCTGTAAAAAGCTGCTTAGGAGGGCTGACACTGAAAAATAAAAAACAAAATTTAGTGCATGTCACATGGTAGATGGACATTGCAGTAGCGGGGGGATTTACCACTCGACGCACAGAGTAAAGCAATAATACGGAAAGATAAATCTCAAGCCGATCATACCTGTCATCTGTGTCAGATGCAGGTTTGGAAGGTTTTTCGGCTGGGGAGCTAAAAGGTGTCCCCGAGTCTGTGTCTCTGGAGCTGTCCAGGTGACTGCTGTCCAGAGAGATCCGCTTAGAGCTCCCGCCGTTAGAGCTACGGTTCAACTCTGCTATGCTCTGCAGAAAAGACGACAGGGAGAGACACACACATGACATTTACAACGGGGGGGAAAAAAATACATAAAAGTGTATTGTCCCAATGAGCTTAGAGAGCACATCTCACCCTCTTCTTTTTCTGCACCACTTCAGGAGGAAGATACTGATGGAGCTGTTTCTTTTTTACATGTGTTGCTTCAATCTTCATCCCATCCTTCAGCATGTTGATGTTGTTGGCTTGTCTGTACACTGCAGAGAACACAGCATTTACAAATGCAAGTTAAACACATTTGTCCCAGCAAAAGACAAATGTGGAAAAAAAGGTCTATATCTGACACATTTCTGTCACATTGGAGTATATTTTAATTATAAAAAAAGGGTCTAAACAAATATACCAAGTTTAATACAATTTAAAAATACTGCATCTTTAAAAAAGGTGCATCTTTTCTAGATTACTACACAGCAAAAAAGCCATGTAGGCATGTATTCATTTCTATTATAGGACTTACCAGTGTCTGTGAAGGACTGGATGTCATATGTCAAGTCAATGTTCACACTCTCTGCATTCTCTACTTTCTTGAAGATAATCCCAATGAACCACATGGACACAAAGTCATTCCTGAAAAACACAAGGTTCAAAATTAAGGCGTTTATGCATAAACTTACAAGTACATATGCCTGCTGATTAGTATCCTTTGCCAACAGTGGATTTAAGAATTTATCAACCCGCACTAGTCTTATAGGCATGTTTGATTAATAATGATTACTAAAATCTGTCTTAAATATTTTATAAATATGTTGCTGGACACTTGACTTTCACATGAGATCAATAAAGTTGATATCGATCCATCTATGGACACAAGTAGACTTACTCATTGCGGTTCTCCTTGGACCCGGGGAAGGACTGGGGGTTGACATGAGCCAGAGTGATGAACTCATTCCTCTCCAGGTTTCCTACCAGAACGCGGATCTTTGACTCCACCAGACCGATCCTAAGGGGAAAAAATGGCAAAGAAATCACATCAGTGCCGCTAATAAACAAATCATCTCCTGACTTTTGGTTTAAGGAACGGTGCACAACTGTCCCAGTTGAAACAAAAATAATGCAACGTAAGAAAGAGTCCTTCAACACTCACCATTCTAAGTGGTTTTCTTCTGTGGATGCACTGGCAGTGAGAACTATGTAATGCCTGCAGTAGACAAAAAGAAAAGGGGTAAGGCCAATGATCGCTGTATCTGTAAAAAACACACTTAAGGTTTTTCAAACAACTGAATTATCATTGCTTACATGACTGCTGTGCTGGTATAAAGATCTTGTGACCAATATCTTTACTAAACTGCAAGACTCATCAATCTTGACTCTAGTGTTCACACATAATCATGATTCAGCATCATTTTGTTCCATCACATCAGTGCTAAGGTGACTGTGGCTCCAGTCATTGAGAATGAGCGGCAACAGACCCTAGTCCTTGATCTTTAAAATACATAAATACGAGAAACATGCAGTCTGACATGTTCTATTTGTCCACGTTTGACAATGATTCAATACGTACTTGTACTTTTGGAAAAAGTTGGGTGGCTCAAAGAGTTTGGACCATTCTGCTTTTCCCTGAAGAATCTCATCGGTGATGCTGAGGCCTGGTCACGGCAGAGACACACACATTTAAATATATACATTCTGACAATTTCAATATTCCAAGTGATTTAGCCAATGTATTACATTAGAAATGTATAGTCACCATCAATGCAGACAAAACAAATTAACATGATGCAAGAATATACTGTGCAGCATTATGTTGCACTACATTCTGTATTACCATATTTGAACTCCTCGCTCATGATGGTGCGCGTTGATGTGGAGACATTGTATGTGGAGTTCTGCTGGGGATAGGCAGGTGTGATGATGGGCATCAAGTGGTATCTGTCAGATGGGTTCACCTAAAAAATATGGTACAGGGGAGGGAAGGTTGGCTTTGGAGTAGGAAACAAGCCTTCAACTCATGTGAGAGCACATTCATCAAGTGCTACAAGTGCCTGGTATCGCAGTCACTCTCTCATGCCCACACACAGCCCCAATTTACTTTATCTCTAATACAAATAAGGGGGTCTTCAGATCCCCCTCATTTGCATTTTATTCAATAAATTGAAAGATAAAGAAGCACAAACTACACATTTTACAGGGTTAGTTCTATAAGGATTTAAGCCATTTAATTTTAAATAATAAAAAAAATATCGTGCACATTTCAGCTCAAAACACTCGTGTATTTATGCTATAATGCATCATACTAAAACAGAAACAATTACATAGCATTAACAGTTGAGAATTGATTTACTTTGTATAACTATACTTTCAGTTTAAGATTGGCCAGACTATGACTGAATTCATGACAACAATTGACAATTAAAATGTGTTTATTGCTGAAGGGACATGACACACATGACACGTGTTTTCAGTTAATGCAATAGACACATAGGTTTGGGAGAGATTAGTTTGATTTATTATGAAAAATGCTGAAAACAAATTCAAATAAATATATTAAAAGCGTGGAGTAGAAAAAAATATCAAACGGTAGCGTCTCTTGCACATCAAACAAGAGGTAACGTCATGAGAATATCCGTCACAAACATTTACTGCTACTGACCTATAGACACGGAAGCGATTTTAACACAAATATCAAATCTGCTGTGCTATCTAATTGCTTATGCGTTTTACTGAAGGGATGCCTCTTTCTGAATAGATGTCCAAGAAGGAAGTCTTCCCAGCTCCAAGCTGCTTTGGGAAGCCTCCTCCGAGCAGACTTAAGAGCTTTGGAACTCGTGAAGGGTGACCCGATCAATGTCGTGGTCACATGAGGACAAAGGAATGAGGAGAAAAGAAATAAGACAATTGGCCTTTTTCAACAGCAGCCTTTTCACATCACACCAATGGAAAAGCACAGGTGCATTCCGACTACTTGAACTGAAGAACTGAAAAGAGCCATTACTGTTATCAGTAACACCCATGCTTTCCCACCAGTCGTTAACGGCTGCAGTGAAAAAGGCTAATAAATGTATGTGTTCTCATGCCTATTTCATTTACTATACAATACAAACAAACGTCATAACTCTCTTCTCTAACCAGATGGTATTTTCTGTGCATGCATACCAATACACACGACCACAGCAAAATAATTAACACAGGGAAATGCGACAGTAGTGTCATACTCACTCTAGGATCCCACACAGGTAAATTCAGGTTACTGTCCTCGGGCTGTTTCAGTAACACAGGATTTGGCCACTCCCTGAAGAATGGAAATGATGAAAGTAGGGTTAAGCTAATGCAATGCTGCCATCAAGTGGTATAAAAATTTACTTGGGTTATAAAGAATCAGGTTCTTACCATTTAGAGAAAACCAAGAAGAACTTGTGAACGAGTGTTGCAGCGACAGCATTAGGGTAGAGCTGGCAGGTCCTGGCCACAAGCATGGCCCATGACACTCCACCCAGAAAACCCAGCATGTTTGAGTAGATCCCACGACCTGCAGTCATAGGACACATCATTGCAAGCTGATGTTAGTATAAAAAAACATTTTTTTAAATTTATCGTCATTAAGTAGACGTCTGCAATTTTTTCTGCTGCAATAGGTCACTTGACCCGAATTTAAAAATATTTTTATTTAAATGATTCTGCTTTTTCATTGTATGAAGTAAAACTTGTTTTTCTTTTAACGGAGCCAATATCACTTTCGAAAAAAAAAAAACTCAGGGCTACTTGAAGGTCAACATATCTTAAATTCCTCAAACTTGGTATGGTCTCTTTCATGCATTTATCTTATAATTTAACAATGACGTTGTTACAACCATATCCTCATTTTGATGGAGAATATGATGAGCTAATGCTTACACCACATTTAACCGTAAAATCAGACCTTCAATTTAAGTAGTTCTGAATCTACTTACGTTTCGCCCATAGTTTGATGGCTCTCAGGGTCAGCCTGAAGTTTTCTTTGTTTGGCACCAGGTACAAAATTTCATCAGTCACTCTACAGCCTGTAATTAAAAAAAATTACAAATGTCAAACACTATCAAACAGGCGTCACATTGGCGTTTATCAAAGATTGATTTATTAGTGTTCCAATAAAGTGATTAAGAAATAATTATATAGTAGGGTCATTGCAGCACTGCTAAAACAACAGATCTATCAGTCTGTAAAATCAGTACCATTAAGGCTGCGGATACATCGAATATCCAAGTTTCTCAGCATGGAGTCCCCCCTCAGGTCCAGGTTGTCTGGAATGGATTGTAAGGCCAGTCTGGCAAAAAGCAGGTCAATCTAAAATGACACAAATACAGGAAGATACGGCATATCCATTAAAAAAAAACGAATACTGATCTTCTACATCTGTTCAAAAATGACAATTACATCATTAATAGGCAGTCTGTATTTGGTTGTGCATTATCCATATGATTCACTAGGTAACACTGAAACCTGTAATACGATCAGTCGCTGAGAACATATGACGTTAAGAACACAGAACACTTGCTTTCCACAGTGACTTACCTCTATTCCATCAAACTTGAATTTTATCACAGGTACAAAAGCATCTTCAACAGCCTTTACAAAACAAAAGATAACAATGTCAAAAACAATCAACGACACAAAACACACACAGCTGACAATATCATGATACGAAATACCACAAACACCAAATGCAGGAAATGTAAACCGATTAATCAAGCCGATGTTTGCCAATTGTTAATAATTAATATTTATTAATGCAAGTTAATACATTTTTCTTTTACAGAAACTTGGTACATACTGCTAAATGTTTATTACATAAAGTTTTCTTACAATTGTTTTACAGCAAACAGTCATTACTCCTACAGATAAGTTTTTGGCACGCTGCTTTAACACTGTAAAAGCACCAGAGACTTACCCGCAAGTCTTTGATTTCTTCATGCTGTTTCAACTTCTCAAAGAAAGACTGGAAAAAGTCACTTCTCTCTACGTGACGTGGAGCCACACATAAGGCATCAATATCAGCTCCTGTAACAAAAAGTTATTTTTATCAGTGTAATCTGTGTTTCTTGGTAGGTTAAATGGCCAGTGGACTTCATTATCAATCTGATAAAAAAGTACAATAAACAAAGTTATTGCATCCACAGTTGAGCGGAGTGTAGTGAAGCATCAAGGGTAAACAACTCTGGCACTAAGATTAAAATAAGAAATATTATTATTATTATTATTATTATTATTATTAATAATAATAATAATAATATTTCCAATCGTTTTTTTCTACAAAAACAACATACAGTGTATAACTTTGCTAGATACTGAAGACCTTGTGTCAACTCTGTTAAAAGGCAGCCAAGGACAACATTACAACTGCTCAGCAATTAGTGTTACATTTTGAGGTTGGAGTATTGTAGACTGGGAAATTGCGTCAAAGGGTAAACAATCACATTTTTAAACAGAAGACAAGTTAGAGCTGTAATGCAGCTGTGAAATGCTGCCAATATTTCCTCTGCTCATTATGCTGGCCTATACTTGTTTCAGTAGATATTATGCACCAACATTTTTTTCCAGCAGCTTTTCTTTTGTCTGCACTCCTCTACAATCCAGATGATTCACAACTGGGATATAAATAATTTCCTCCATTTAAGAGGAAAATTATTAGGCAGGTTTCATACTCGTGTTATCCAGAAATGGCACTGGCTATAGTAAACAGAGAATCGGAATTGTTCAGCTTGTTAGCAAAGTAAGTGTTGTTGAACAACAAATGGTCAAAGACGTAATTGTCAAACACTTAGGTGAATACACAAGAACACAATTATACCAATGCCTTCAGCCGAAAGTAGTGTTTAGGCAGCCGTCAAACCCCAAACTGGCCCTTTTAAAAACCATCAACAGCAGATGAATATGACAATGCCAGCCACATGCTTTGGTGTGGTCAGCATGAGCTTTTCAAAAACAATGATGTTTGCATGTTTAGACAGTGTCAAGTGTTGTATGACAGTCATGCTCTGTTGTGTCTGTTACTCTTTGCTCCTTTTAAATCTAGGAGGTAAATAGGTTGATGTTCTAATCACAGTTTAATATTCTCCAACAACTGTCTGGCATAAAGTAGTGACGATGATTGACATAGCTGCATTGATTGAAGAGCCACACATACCTTTTGTGTGCACACCAAGACGATAAGAGCCAAATGTAAAAATCTTGCCCCCAACACAGCTAATAGCCGATGGTGGAAGATTCTGTGGAGAAGCATAGACATTTACATCAGCGTAACTATTTCCCCCTTTCCACAAAAATTACAAACTGATTTAGAGATTGAGAAGTTCAGAATGTGTGATTTATTGCTTTTAAATACAATACCACAACAAAACATACCTTTAATTCACTGATCTCTGCAATCCACTCTTTAACAAAGTTATTTAACTTTCCAAGAACTGCAAGCCTGAAATGAGATACGATTTTAAGCAGGAGATTCTCATAACGCACAGTCAAACTGAAAATGAAAGAGACTCTGAACTAGTGCCATCACTTTTTTTCAAAAATCATGCATGTCTCTTGATTTGTTCGAGGGGCAATTAAAGGCACACAGAGCAGTTGAGCAACATAAATATCAACATCCTTGATGAGGCTTGTGTGTCAAAGCAGCAAGGTATGTGAAATATACCTATATATACCTATATATATATATATATATATATGAATAAAATAAGAGTCATATAATTGTATCAATAACGTAATTTGTAGGAGAGGGATTGCACGTACCAAGCATCACTTAATAAAAATGTAAACATAAGTAAAAAATAAAAATCAGCAGGCAACTACAAATACAGCGACTTAAAAACACAATGCAGATCGAAATGACATAAAATACATTTATGTGCGATTGTATGAACTGATCCTCACCTGTGGTTCAATTCTTCTTCATCTTCAAACACCCCAAAAGGTTTCATAGCATCACAGAGTTTTTTGGTGTATTGGTGGTCAATTTCTCGTGGCGGTGCAAGGCTAATGGCAGAAGTGATACCATAGTGTTTCTGAGGCTGCTGCCCACCCGGCATGGTGCTGCGAGGGAACACAACAGGGAAACACGATGTAGTGCGTGAAATGACAGCGGCTACACAACCACACTATAACTCCGTTCATCATTTGATGTCACTATTTCTTAAAGTTAGTCAGGTCTAATGAACAAGATTGGGAACTGACAAATCAACAGGCCACATGTGTAACGTGTATCTGGTACTACATGTACCTCCCATCCCTATTACCGCGAACCCATGTTTAAAAACTTAGCTACATGCTATAAAACCAATACGCTAAATGTGCATTAGTTAAACAAGCAATGTAACAAATCAACACATATGGGCACACTCTAAATCAGAAGAATGTATTTCACATAACCTGCAGAAACGTGTTGTTAAATAAAATACTAATCAACGTCAGCGGGTGGCAAATTACCCTTAGCTGAGATGCTACAAACATCCTAGAAGCGCTAACAAGTTAGCCAAATTAGCAAGTTTGCAAACGTTCGCTAGTCGATGCGGAAGAATTTGCTTGACTGATGACCCACTTGCCAGTTATACTTATTTACAAGTGTATACTTTATCAAACATAATCAACAAGTGAACTCGAATTTAGGTATGTTTCACTTAAGTCACCCAGCAACAAGCGAGGCTAGCAAGAAACAACGACCACGGGCCTTGTTTGGTTGTTGTGACAGTTAGCTAACGTTAGCATTTAGCCTATTCTTCAGGATTTTCTGTAACACGAACAAAAACCTTCATCAGAGGAGAATGTACCACGTGCAATGCTTACCTTGACATCTCTCTCATGACACTATAAAACGCTCGTCCAGTTTTCCAGCTGTAAACCCAAGAAAAACAAAAACTAAAAGAGTCGGCAAGTGGAAATTGAAGCAGCCTCGACCTGATTACAACAATGGTCTCTTTCCAGAGAGCCGTTCAAACCTTCCCACTGAACCGGAATCACTTCTTGTGAGATAACACGCTAGTCCGTAACCCTGAGAGAACACTCATATCTAAGCGATGAACGAAACGCACAGGCGTCTTGGAATGCCAGTTGCCAAGCAAAAGTTTAAATGCTGTGGGGACGTTTTATTCAAAACTACAAATCTAACGGCGTCTGCGTGCCGCACGCTCAGCACCTGGGAGGCGCCTCCTCACTAGGCCACAAATCACGTGATTACCGAGGAGGCCTTGATGCTGCGAGTTGCTCAGTTTAGCGTAGTTAGCTTGTGGCAGCTACATGACACCTCTCAAACCCAAGGTGGGTCAGGTCAGGAGTAAACATACAGTAAAATACGACATACATGAACAATGCATTAGTGAGGGATCACTAAAGCTAATGCATTATACATTGGGGATACGGTACGTAAGTAAATTAATATAAACTGATGGGTAATTGTTGTTAGCATGTTATAACAACTGTAAACAGCATATTAGAAATTATGTTAAGTGGTTCTACTTAAAACTTTTTAGAGAGTCAACTAAATCGACTTAACCACTAAAACAATGCAATGGTTCTATTTGTTAAGGTGCAATAAAAAAAATTGTCTCAGTGACTTAACAATAGGATAAACAAATCTGTAAATTGCTCTTCAGGATATGCCTCCTATCAGCATGGTTCTAATAACCAAGCTTGGTTGAGGTGAAAACTCCTTTATTTACTCAGTAATTGCAGACAAAATATTGGTATTTGGTCAATTTAAAAAATGCTGTGGACCTGTGTATGTACTATCTGCTTGCTGGTCTAGTTATTGCACTTCTCAGTTATTGGGAATGTGGACTCACCATTTGCAAATATGTGACACCAAACACGGTGACACTGCAAATTGACATGCCACGTCCAGTGTGAAAGCAGCATTCTTTGACTCAAAGCCATTTTGATGACATCACATAAAGATTAGGGTCATCATCACTTAAAATAACATCACTTGGAGCCCCCTCATGTCTCATACCTGCAGTGGAAATGAGCTGATAACTTCCTCCAGTAAGTTCCACTAGACTGCTACCCTCCACAGTTCAACGTTCCCTGTCACATTTTGTAGTCCCTTATAAAGTTAGGGACACCAAACAAGAACAAACAAGCTGAGGAGACGAGAGGAGCCTTGAGAGAGAGGAAGAATCCACGATTAAGGAATGAAGATTAGGATAAAAGAATAAGGATGATAATGAAGACCTGTGTCGAAGAACTTTGAACTGTGATTGGGAGCTTTGAACTTTGGAGTGCCGCATTAAACCTCTCGGTGTGCACCCTGCCAGAAATTATTGTCAGAAGAAAGGCTTATTCAAAGGCTATGAAGACTTGAGAACTTTGATAAAGAACTTCAAACTGTGATTAAGAACCTTGAACTGTGCACGGCAGCATTACACCTCTGGGTGTACAACCGGCTGGGGATTATTATTAATATTAGAGCTCATCACTAACTAACGTAGCTCCTTAAACACAGTTAAATACAATTATCCAGTGACATATTGTACTTCATTTGTGACCAAGACAAAATAATGTAAAAAGTATATTCTGTTGGTAAAATAAAGCCTTAATGTAAGTAAAGTGTTGGGTTGTTGCTTTGCTTTCATTTCAATCAGAATCGTTTTTTCTTGCCAAGTACATTTACACATATAATGCATTTGACTTGGTGTTTTGGTGCATTGTAAAAGAATAAAATAAAATAAGAAAATAAAAACCTAAGATATAAAAAATGCATACAGTATCACAAACACAAAATATTTACTCAAGGTGCAGTGGGTTCAAAGGAATTATTGATGTTATTTTAATATAGTTTGTGTTATGGTCTGCATTTATTAACATTAATATAATGTTGGCTGAATTGGGGGCTGGATGACGGTTTGTTTTTATGTGGGGGGTGAGGGCAGGGCAGGGATGCTGTTCATTTGGACCCAGCCTTATACCTAACCACAATTCAAATCATAACCCAAAAATTAACCAGTTCCTCAAAAATGAGATTCTGTCTTATTAGGACCAGGTTTTGGTCTCCATGAGGCCTACTGGTCCCATCAAGTTCAGTTTTGATGCCAGAAAAGGCCCTAATGTGCTGTTCTTGTCTGAAGTGGATCTGTTAGTCAGTAAAACCCACTGCATCTGCACCGTTTGACTTCAAGAGAGCTGCATTCCTATTGTAGCTTGACAACATGTTAATAGTTAAGACAGTACAAGCAACCTTCGACCTGTCTAGTCTACAAAGCTCCTCCCCACTTCTACAACCTACAACCACTTCTGCATTTTGGACATTCAGTGTCAGTTTCATTGTTTGAACAGATCAGACTAGCAGCCTGGTCAGATTCGTAATATTTCAAAACAGAGCTCAGTCAAAATCAGAAAAATGAGCGACAGTCCTCTTCTTGTGAATGTGGAAAAGTGGATTGCGGAAAACGAAAATGCGTTCCTGCCACCAGTGTGCAACAAGTTAATGTGAGTAAAAAAGCTTTTGCACTATGGTTTTCATTTTAGCTTCATTGTCACATTTGTGTGTAATTACATTTCTCTTTGCATCAATTAAGGCTTCAATAATGTGATAAGTGACCTGTGCCTTAACTCAACAATACATTGTCATGTGAGTGCTTGATTGTCTTTGATTCCTCAGGCACTTCATGCAGTTGAATATCATGTTTGTTGGAGGTCCAAATACTAGGAGGGATTATCATATTGAGGAGGGGGAGGAGGTAAGAACACAGTTCTAATTTATTTCATATGTCTTAATAATTCCACCACAAACATGTACTTGATCAAATCTGGAGACACTACACACACACACTTTTCATGCAAACTTAAGGACATGGGAACTTAGCACATACATAATGTGTCAAAGACTGGATTTTCTAAATACCAGTCTTTCTTAATTAATATAAAATTGGCTAAATGTGTATAGTGGATTTGTTTGGTAGTTTACCATAATTAGTGCTTAGTGACATGCATCGTTCATGCTATGAGAGCTGTGTGCTTCTCATCTCATCTAAATCTTAAAAAGTGAGCCACCAACTGAGGTTAAATACAAACATGTATTTAACCTCAGTGGGTGGCAAATAAGGGTAAGTTTGATTCTACAAAGAGGTTGAAAACGCATAAAAGTTAGCTCCTATGAGAGAATTGTTTCTGGTTGCATTTATTTAAAAGTTATATTAAACTATTCCCCCTTGAGCCAGGGGCAAACTCCACTGCAATGTTGCAATACTTCAACATCAAACAATTTCAACAGACTGCTGTGCCTTTTTTGTGGGGTCCTACTGTTGTTGGAATCCTTTGCTTTTTAGGTTAATGATTTCAAGGTAGAGAGAATGACCAATGATATCGAAGTGACATTTTGAGTTGTGTTTGATTTTCTGCACTACTTGTAAAAATGTAAACACACCAGTTCTGCAGTGTATACTTAGTAATAAAAGGAATGAAGTGACAGAACATTCATACTATGTATTTTACACATTCTTTCTTGTGGAAAAAAAAACCCAATCCCTGATGCAACTTCTTCCTATCATCAGTTTGGTCTTGTTTTGAGTGTTACAGCAACTAATGTAGCTTTGAACTGCCTGGCTTTAGCACAGATATGTGAAAATGATTATGACATCAGTAGGGTTTTCCATTAATTCTTCTTTGTCCTTGGCTTCCAATTTAAAATAGTTGTTCTATCAGCTAAAGGGAGACATGTGTCTGAAGGTGATTGAAAATGGAAAGCACAAGGATGTGCACATCAGAGAGGGAGAGGTGAGTTATGACATGTTTTTTCTTCCTTTTATATACTATGCATAATAAATCAGTTTGAACAGATTTATTGTGCCCAAGTTTAAAGTAGTACATATTACCGTTGTCACTTCTTTTAATAAAAATATACTTGACTAGAATTTGTTGAATGGATCCTGTGACACTTACACTTTCCTTCTGCATCACATACATTCCTTCCCCATTTGTAGATGTTTTTGCTGCCAGCTCGGATCCCTCATTCCCCACAGCGACAGGCCAACACTGTGGGACTGGTGGTGGAGAGAAGACGGCTGTTGACTGAGACTGACTGCCTGAGGTTCACTCCTCTTCTCTTGTCTTGTCTTCTCTTGTCTTGTCTTCTCTTCTCTTGCAGGTATTTAAGTTGTCCAAAGTGGCCTTAATCACCTGTTACTGCTGTGTATTGCTGCTTTCAGGTACTATGTGGACAATACCACTGATATTCTGTTTGAGAAATGGTTTTATTGTCAGAATCTTGGGACCCAGCTGGTGCCAATAATCACAGAGTGAGATGTCTTTCTTCCAACACATGTATACACCATCGCCATGAGCTCACCTTATTTCTTGGACTACAGCCAGTGTTGTTGTTAAAATTGTATGTACAGGTTCATGGGATCCATGCAGTGCAAACTAGGAAAGCCTGATCCAAGTGAGTTGGTCTAAAAAATAATATTGATTCCTGTTGCAAATTTCCACTAGGTACTATGCGATTGTGTCTAAATCCTGTAAATTGTCATTTGGTAAATAGATGATGTCTTCAGACAGCCTCCATTCCAGATGAACACCATGAATGTGATGTCGCCATTCTCCTTCAAGGACTGGTTGGACAAACGGAGGCCATTACTGTCCAAAGGCACGTCCATTGAGATTTTTGGAACTCCGTTTGAGACAGAGGTATTCATAATTTTGTATCACACTGTAGCAGCCACATTATGAACTTATGAACGTAACATTTACTTTATCTTATATTTACTAGATAAGGCAACGCGTTAGAATGGCTTTTACAGTACACTTACAGGAATCAGAAATAAATGAATCTCAGCATTTCTGTAAATACTGGATATTTTAGAGTTACAGTGGTGAAAAAATAAACTGACATAGAAACATAAACTATTCTTTCTGTGTAAATGAAAGAATCAAAATGAAAGTACTGTCAACACGACATCCACCCACAACTTTGTTATCATATTATTTGGAGCTGTCAGACAGATGATACAAATACATGCGATGCAATGACCGTTATAGTGATACAGAAAATGTAAAAAAATTATTTTTCTTATGACCCAAACAGGCAGTGTTGTTTGGACCAGGGCAGACCGAAACAACAGTGCCACAGAGTGATGTGTGGATTTGGCAGCTGGTATGTGCAGTTTACCCTGTAACCTCATAAGCATGAACAGATTTAGAGCTGCTGTCCAAGAGTGTGATGTATCAATGTCTGACTTTCTGTATTTTGTCCATCTTTCTTCTACACTCCCATCAACCTTTTCTCACTCTCTTTCTATCTCTCAGGAAGGATCCTCCAGATTAACTATGAATAAGCAGGAGTTCACTCTCTCTGCAGGAGACAGTTTCATTATTCCTGAACAGAGCCAGTGAGTCAATATGAATGACTATGACCAACCTAAGTCTGAATACTGACCCGAATAACTGAATTAACTGTTTCACTGTCTTACTCTCCTGTAGGTATCAGTGGTGGAGAGATGAGGGGACAGTTGCTCTGTTTGTGGTTCAAAACCCTGAGCGGAAGAGACCATGAGCTGTCGATTCACAAATATATTATAGGGTGTTTTAGGGGAGGAGAAGCTCTATTTTACAAATGCAAGTAATCAAAACGACACACACATGTACAAGTAGATTATGTAACATCTCATACAGTACAATCATACATGTATATTTGCTGATATGTTACAAGCTTCTATTATGTGTTAATGAAAATGAACCTTGCTTTTTTAGTGTTTTTACTTACTTGAATCCCAAACCTTAAACCACAAGGTTTGGGGTTCAAGCAAGTAAAATTTCAAACTCAGCTGTCAGCACTCCATATCCAAGCAGTCAAAAAGAAACACAGAAGATCCAACCCACCCCCTACATGTGGCCTTCCAGCTCCTACCATCAGGCTCCTACCATTATAAAAACTAACTTATTCATTCCCATAGCCATAAACCTTTTAAATCAAATTTGATTTACAGTATCACATAGCAAATATTCATGCATTTTACCTTAATTTCTAAAAATTCTTCAACATCTAATACTTGTTTTTAGAGACACTTAGTCTGTGTTGCATGATTTCAGTTGTCATGTTGTTATGTTGTGTATTCTGTTACGACAGACAATCATTTCTGATGAGAAGGTTTTGGAATTGACACTGAAATGTGCATTTTTTTGTAGTTACATATCTGGTCAAATGTCTTAAGATACACCTCAGTTTCTTTCAGTTGTCAAAGAAATATGCCTACGTTGATTTCTAATTGTACTCTGAAATTAAAGCGAAGAACAAATAAACAGCTGGAGATTTTGTTTAAAGGCATCATGGACTTACTCAAGAGCCAACACACTTGTTGCATTTCTTTTAATATTGTAATATAATATATAAAATATGGTCAGCAAAGTTGGTCACTACATGAAAATAACAAGCACAAGAAGTTCCCACAAATCGTCAATGTTTTGTGGTCGTCTTTGGAAACACACTGATACCAGCTCAGTTGAGCAGTCTTATTCTCAGAGTGTTGCTGATCACATGCTGCTCTGCTATAAACGCTGCCACAGCCCAGGGTAGTGCGTACTCCAGAGTCACCAATCCTCCCAGGTTGTACTTAAAACCTGAGTAGTCCCAGGGACAGGCCCTGAGCAGCCTGAGCCCGGCCCCCCAGCTAAACTCCCACAGGTAGATGAACAGAGTGTAGGCCGCTAGCCGCACAGGCAGTGGATGACGCTGACCCAGCAGCCACGCTCTCAGGCCCTCCATGAGATAGATTGCTGTGGCGTACATAGGCAGAGCCCATAGACTGCTGTGACCTGCCAGCCTCCTGTCTTGGGTTCTGCACCAGTCCCACACAGCAGTGAAGGCCACCTCACATAGGCAGCCATGCAGTGCATACACGTACAGACGCACTAAAACAGAGAAAGGACGACTGGAGCTGTTGCCGAGTTGTTCTGCTGGGGCTTCATTTTCAGCACTGGTCCCTGTCACAAAGAAACTGTCATTAATGTCCATGTTTTGGCCCTCTTCATAGTTTTATAAGCATGATGATTATATTTTAGCTTTAGCAAGAATTCTTAGTTCAGAGTGAAACTTAAAGACACAACCAACACTTTCCTTTTAATTAAATTTAATGAGCCATACGTTGTAGTTTTACAGTTTCCTATCAGAATTGTGTCTCGGCTGGTTGAGTTAGATGGTCGTACACTTTGAGTCTTGGTTCTGACAGAGATTTCTTACTGTTAGAAGGGAGTTTCTCTCCACTGTTGCAAAGTGCTTGCTCATTGTGTTCCTGTTGGATCTCTATAATAATTGTAAGGTCTTTGCTCCATTTACTCATTTCATATACAAACCTAAGTGATTTTATTTGCCCACTCTTAGCTATCAGATGAATACATTTATATCCCAAGTTTATCCTGATCACATAAACAATGGCTCTGTTTCAGTCATGTGTGTAAAGGCAGTGTGACAGTGAACCAACAAGCACCCTGACTGAGAAACTTAATGGAACCTGTGATCTGCTGTGACCTGTCAAAATGTCTGGAGTGCAAAGGTCAGGGTCACAGGGGGAGAGTGGGTGTTCTTATTGGCTGCTCACATACTCTGCATATACAGTAGATCCTTTCCAGTGGCAACAACATTACTGTGCAACCATTTTTAACATCATAATGACAAGTTTAAGTTTAAGTAGTGGAAACACATACTGTGATTACCTGTCCAAATTTTCGGTCTATGATTGCATATTATACTGTTGCATAGTTGATTTTCTTGCTGAAAAAAACTGCCTTTATTCAAGACCTCTACCTATATTTTGCATCATAATTTCACAATGTCAGTCATTTATTATCCAGTCTAATGAGTCATTGCATGGATAACTAAGTATTACTGTGAGCTGAATATCTGTTTCAGTATTTTCTTTTACCACCATCTTTTTTTTTAATTACATTTTTCTATAGATGATCTACTGCAAATGTTACATGTCCCTTCTCCACAGAACACAATGTGTAATCTCTAATGTGGATTAACAGCCTAATAGCCCAGCTTAGGTCACTTGAAGGCACAGAATATCTCCAACAGGTTTTCATTTTGACCCAGAAAATTGTGTAGAAAAAAAAAAAGTATATCACTTACTCGACTGTCAATGTATTTCTTCTCAATGTAAATTATAGTCCACACAATTTTAACAATACCTTTGACAACTGCATCATTTCACTCACTAGAACTACAACAGAGATAAGTGTCAAAAATGCTGTCTTCAAGTGTCCATTTAGAAAGAATTATCAATTGAAGAAAATAATACTCACCTTGGTCATAGCTATGGTGAGGCTTCTTCGTACTTAGTTTTCTCGTCTCCATCCCAAGGCAGCATATGGATCAATGTGCCTTTGTAATCCCTATGCTTCCCTGGGCGTGTGTGAGTGTGTGTGTGTGTGTGTGTGTGTGTGTGTATGTGGGCTAAACATTAAGCTGCTCCATGTTGTCAGAGTGAGACAGTAATGTCCCTGTCACAGGTTAAAGTTGTGAACTTGGAGAAAAGAGAGGCAGGAAGCAAACCTGGACCAAAAACTGTGTGTGTGTGTGTGTGTGCACGTGCATGCACGTGTGCACTATCAAACCGGGTATTGATCCCACACTGACAGCTTGAATGTTATCTATTGAGCATACAGTAAGTGTGCAAATAAGTACATCTATGTGTGCAAACTTGGCTGTGTCAGTGTTAAGCTCCATTTAATGCTGTATATTTAATGTTGTAACCAAACTTGGGGGTTATCAGTGAACCCATTTTAGTAGCTCAGGGGATAACAATGATGGTTTGTCAGTCAGTCCATTAGTATAACATTTTGTTAATATTTTCCTTTGTAATTATATTTGGTACAGACATTTGTCGGCACATGAACTCTTCATCAGACTATGCAGGTCAAATAAGATAACTGTGTGTCTGCTCCTTTTCAGGTTTGCAATGGAGCATTTTGTTTAATTTTTTTTTTACGAATGACCTCTCAAAACAGTTAAATGTGTGCAGAACTGGCTGTATGGTTGGAAGTACAGTGGTGAACCATCTCAACTACACTGACGACGTGGTGATTTTTAGTCAAAGTTCAGCTGGTCTCCAGCAGCTCCTTAATGTATGTTCTGTGTACGGTGAATAACATGACGTTCAATATAATCCCACAGAATGTGTTATTATGGGAAGATAAATGTAGGACATTTCCTGACTTTAAATTGTCCTGAGCGTCTGCAGTGTAGTGAAATATCTTGGACATTTAATAACAGATCGACTGGCAGATGATGTGGATATTTATTGTCAGTGTTGTTATACGCTCAAGCAAATGTACTGTCACAGACATTTGGTTCCTGCACTGATGGAGTAAACTCTCTGTTTAAAGCATATTTTACCCCACTGTAAACTGCACATAATATCTACCTAAAAAAGGAAGCTTTCAGAGATTGTAAGTGGCATATAATGATGCTCTCAGACTCTTGCTAAAAAAGGCCCAGGTGGACTAGTGTCAGTGAATTGTTTGTGTTTGCTTGAATCAACACCTTGTCGATGGTTTCAAGGAATCTAATGTACAGATTTATTTTTGGATTTAATGAGCCTGAAAACAGAGTTGTTTTAATACTAACAAGCATTGCGTATAGTGACACACCTTGCACGTCTCAGCAACTTATCCAAGTTGTTAGATGCACTCATTTTCCACTGTGGGTGAACTTTTTCCTCAAGCATCATCATATAGTTTCAATAGTTCTTGGTTTTTAACCAAATACTTGCCAAACTGACAGGATTCATATAGCCATATATAAAATGGCGAATATGGTTATGATTACACTTGCTAATCATCAACATGTTAGCAGAGACACTTTAAAGTCATAATCACCATAGCACTGTGCTTAAATCCCCACTGCGGCTGTAAACAAGCCGCATGTCTCCAGACCTGTAATACTGTTGTTATGTGCTTCCACCAACAGTTTTGGAATATGAGGCAAAACTATGTTTACAATGCAAATGTATTGTCAAGTAACATTTAATTTCATATCAAATTACAGTAATAAAAAGTTATAAGCACTAAGACTTTGACTTGTATGGACACAGAGCTCTAACAGTGCCAGTCAGTCCTCACACAGTCTGATTCTGTGTGTTTGTTTTCTGTGAACACTAAGAGAACATGGACTTCTAGATCAGAGTCCAGTTGTTCTAGGAAACACGCATTTGGGATGCAAAGGGGGGACTATGCTACTCTGCGAGAGTCACTGACCATAAAGTTATTGAGCTGGGTTAGTGTGGTGTAACTCTCTGCAACTCAGTCACTGTCAATCTTGTTGGTGTGGCATAGTCAATTGAATGTATCCAACTTATTATTTTATTAAAGGTTATTAAAGGAATTTGTGGCAAGGATGGGTTACTGAAGGGACCCCTGAAGCCCAAGCCTCTGTGCTACTATCTCGATATTTAATCGGGCCCTGAAGCCACATAATACTGGTTATGTTATGTGATATTTCTTAATAGGTCACTCTCAATAGTATACCACAGTTTATGTTATTCACCCCTTATATCTGAAAGGGGCCCCTCAGCCAAATAACACAGTTTAATGGTGAGACTACATACTATAAAAAAAAGCACTGGTTAGTTATTTTGGCTGTTGTAGAAACACAGTGGCATTCTCCGTTATTCAAAGGTTGCAAAAACCAAACAATATTTATTTTAAAGTGAGTTTTACATCCCCCTTCTATCCCATTCTGAGGCTCAGTTTGACCTGAAGCATCAAAATAAATTATTTTTGAAGTTAAGTGATTCTATCAGTATGATGTAAATGGTAATAACTGGTATAAGGATTATATTTGGACTGTAGTTACCAATTGGAGTTGGGATGTGGGGGTTACACCAGTAAAACATATGACATGTAAAAGTTCTGAAAACTTGTCAAAACTATGAACATGATGGGACTAGTTGTATACACTTTATGTTGCATTGCACTGTACTAACGTTAGCCTCAGACCACTCCAACACTTTAAATCTATAGAAATTCTCATTTATATTCAAGGATACAGTGATTCGACTTGACTATAAGTGATGATATGCACCTGCCTGGTTTTAGGGTTAGCCAGTCCGGCTATTTCTGGTAAACTGTAAGACAAAGATGCAGTGTCTGCAGAAATTGTAAAATGAAGGGAAGAACAGAGGGATACAGCAGTGCTCTGCTCTTTCTTCACGACGGTGAACACATTTTTAATTTTAGACCCCGTTAAATTCCTCAGGGCTAACTCGTAAAACATTTGTTAAAAGCTAGCTCTTCCTTAGCGACCTGACCGGAAGATAAGGGGATAGCTTGCATTTTAGCGGAAGTTGCATTTGACGCGGCAGAAACGATATACCATGGTAAACGCCGGTATAACCAAGTTAGTGAAAGAGTCGCGTAACTAAGTGAAAAAGAGAAGATGAACCTCCATCTAACGTCACAACTACTCACAATAATAAGGCATGTCTCGCCACTGGCTTCACTTGTACAATGATTGGTGATGAAGAGTCCACAGTAAGTAGTTTGTCTTTAATAATTAATGTTAGCGTCACACATTAAAATGCCAAACAAGGCAGACTAACACACGCCTTCCGACTTCTTCAGATAAAGAGGTTTAGTGAATGTTACACCTGTGTAAGACCACTAAGACGAGATTATATTTAGCCATTCATACGTCCAGCCCAGAGGAGACGATCTAGACAGACAGACAGACGGATAGGATACAGCAAACTACACTGACAAACTCTTTGTGTAAGATTAAGCAGGGTTTGTAGCATATATTGGCGTAGTTTATTTACATGTCCTGTTTGGTATCGTCACGAGCATTCAAACCTTCGTGTTACAATGTGCTTCCAGCTTTTCACGTTTTCCTGTTTATACACAGTACAGTTGCCGGGCTTTGATGCTAACAGAAATACCTGCTCTACACTGCGACTAAAGTTATACAATAAAAATAAGCACCGCCTATTCCCGCTCATTCATAAGCTCAACTGCGCTCTCCCTTTACCGGGCTCCAGTAGCGCAATCGGTCAGCGCGCGGTACTTATATGACAGTACATTGTAGAGCAATGCCGAGGTTGTGAGTTCGAGCCTCACCTGGAGCAGTCTTTTTACACTGAAGCAGCAATCGATATCTACTATATTAAATGATTTTCTATTACAAATATTAAAAACCCTTTGCAAATAAGGTCGTTTGACGACACGTCAGAATCAAACGAGTCCCTACACAGCTTACCAGCCCGGTTTTGCAAATAGCTAAATGCAGGGCGATTGTAGTTGAACATGCTCAATGTCAGAAAACTATTTGATTTAAAAAGTCATTTAAATACATTTAATGTGTACACACTCAACACATAGTCATTTTAAACACAAAATAAGACATTGGAATTTAAGTATACGCTCAATTTGTTGGTGATTTCCTAATTATTATATCATTATAGGCCATGTTTGGGTCACTATTCCCTACATTTTTGAGGTTTATTCAACATTTCATACATCAAAAAGCTATTTTTTGAAAAAATAATCACTTTATAAGACATGCAAGACAATCAAAGTAAAAACTCTTGAATAGTATTTCAATTCTCCCAACAACAGGGGGCAGCATCTCCCCATGTCTGCATGTCTGTTTCAGTGAAACAAACAGGTGGGGGGAAAAAACAATTGACTCACGGATTTAAATTAGTGTACAGGACATTCTGACTTCATGCTTGCATTGTGCAGAAATAATGAACAAATCATTTAAAATGTATATCAAAGTTGTCATGGCTGTCAGATCACACAGGGATGATGTGGAGGATTTAGATACTCAGTTTAGATATTGCTCATGTTATAGCATATATTCAAATAGCCTTTATTCATTTTATAGCATTGTTTAAGCCCCAAGGGAAATGCAAACGTTGTCACAACTGGCTTGATTATGTAAGATGATATTTATTTTTGTAAGATTTATTTTGTGGATTTGTTTTTGCTGTATTTTCACTGTATCGTGTGTCTTACCATTTTGCAGTGTTGTGGTTGAGATGAGTGGAGTAGTACGATAAAAGAGTGATGAGGGTGAGTTGCGGCTGTACTTTTGATTGATTGATTGATTGATTTGTTTATTTAAGTGTCATGCACTCAGTAGTGTCCAGCTCATAAGAGCTTATAAGATGCCACAAACAGGATACAAAGATGACCACATAGCATCTAACAATATACAGATCGACAGTTTCATATTGTCAATCTTTCATCGTTAAATTGCATACAACATTCTACATGCATTTTCTATAAATCTGTCTAAGACATATATCTCATTCTTAAATAACCAATGTAACATATCACAGTCAGATAGCCAACATAAATCAAACAGTGAATCAACTTTCCCTGGACTTTTTAAAACAAAATGTTCCTTTGCTCAGTGTACCAAGTGCAGAGATGTAGATTAAAGTGTGGCTTTCGGAGTTGCAGAGATTTTCTCTCTCCATGTGTCTTTTACGCAACTATAGCCCTCTTAACAGAAATAGGTAATCCTAGATGAACCCAAGATTACAATTATGTCAGTTTGTTAATTGTTCTCAATAGTTAGTGTTGACTGAATCTATTATTCTACCACTAGGGATCAGTGTTGCCCACTGTTTGGATCTTTTGGACTCTCTTTATTTTTTTCGCCCCCATGATGCAGATGTAACTGCTTAAATATGAGTGGCTGTGTCAACTGTTTGAATGAAAACAGTTGGTTTAGTATTGGTCCTCCCACTTCTGCACTCTATGTATTTTCATCTCTCTGTACTTTTTACACACACTGACTTTATTATGAAGTGGAACAACAGCATGAACTGCAGACATGGATCTTTTGAATACATAGTTTTTTTTAAGTGCATTTTGGTACCATTTGGAGTTTGCTATTCGGTTGATGCCTGCATATAATAATGTACAAGTCAAGTTAAGGTAGTTACTTCTTATGTAAAATAGGTGGTGGTGATATGACTAAGTTTGAATGCAGACATCGATAGATTTAAGTAACAGTGGTTTCAACTATCTTAACCCAAAGTTGAGTGCATATCAATGACAAGTAAAAAGCACAGAGCTAATGAGGAAAACCTGCTTCATTGTGATCAGGCCAGATCCAACAAGCATAACATCACCATTATGCAAAACAGTGTCTGTGTGTGTGTGTGTGTGTGTGTGTATACCTGTTATTCCTTATGTTGTGGGGACCTAAATCTGTTTATACAGTCACATTATGGGGACTATGGGGTCTTCCTTATAGGGACAACATTCAAGTCCCCATAACATAAATTACAGCATTTTTAGGTGAAGACATGTTTTAAAGTTAGACTGAGGTTAGGTTAATGTCAGGGTTAGGATTAGGCCAACAGTTGTTATGGTTAAGGTTAGAGTAAGTCTCCAGGAAATTAATGCAAGTCAATGCAATGTCCCCTGAAGTCATGGAAACCTGTGTGTGTGTGTGTCAGGGTTAAGGTAGTTTTCATTAGTTTTAGTTTTTATTTAGTTGTTGTTTTTTTATTTGCCAGGTGCAAGATTCAAAAAGGTCATAATAAGTATTGTGTCGTAAAAACCCAATAAAATATTCCATTTTAAAATCGTATTAGGACAGATGAACAACAATTCCTGAATCAAATATAAAAATATATTCCCAGTAGTTTTTGTTAACTATAATAGTGTGTGCGTTCACATGGATTACTTCCGTATCCATTTATGGATTATTCATAGTATGGAATAGGAAACTGTCGTCAAAGCTGCTTGAGAAATATCACTACATCTAATTGAGCAAACACCTTTTTTTAAATGTTAATTGCACTCCCAAACATTTGCCAGGGAGTCTTTTCATTCTGCCTGAAGGCTCTTATCTTTTCTCTCCCTCCGTCCTGAGGGCATTTCTCTCCCCTCACTTTTGCTTCATTTGTAAACCTGAAGTCTCTTTGTGTCAAATTGGTGCTTTTAAGGACAAATGCAAAACTAGTAAAACGGTGTTATTAAAAAGACACATGCAGCAGAGTGATGCAGAGGAAGTTAGGATTAGCTAAATTCTAATTTTAAATCAAATTTGTCACCAAGACTATCACTTAATTTAGTGTAAAATGCAGAGGGCAAAGGTATTAGCATGGAGTTTATGGGATCTCAACGTAGCGCATGCCAAAGTATTAACACATGAATTATTCTATAACTGTGCTAAAGTGTTAGCATGCTGTCTGTTGTCTGGTACGAATGCAAAAATAGTACCGTGTACTGTCTGAGAATGTAGCATGTCAGCATAGTCTACTGTCTATATATACTGTATCTATCTATATATATATATATATATATATATAGATAGATACAGTATATAGCATATGCTAAAATGTTTGCATCATATGACAGGAACTTTTCCAAATTATGTTTTTCCACACTTAGGTTAAACTTTGAGCTGATTGGGCTTTTTTTTTGACTGCATTTGTTTTTCTCAGTTTGAAAAATGATGACACTGCTTCACTACAATAGCAGCGTACACTTAGACAAGTGTTCATAAACTGCACATATTTGCAACTACTGCAAAAGCCTATTATTAAATGAGGGATTACCATAGTGTTGGTTTTGTTACAAGGTTTATATCAACCAACACATTTCACTTGGACCAGTGGTGGTTGCTGGTCTTTTATTTCAGGCCCAGTTATTCTTCCATAAATTCTGCAGACCAACAACTAGAAGAGCAAATAACACACAACGACCAGGTATTTGTCACAGACTTCCCTCGCAAAACCCACACAGGACCGAGACAGAAAAGGCTGTTTCTGTGATGCTTTCAGCCTTTCAGACAGTTCCTCCAATCATCATGCACTGCTCCATTGACCCTCCAGAGAAGCTGAGCTTCCCTGGAAGTGACGTTTCTGCCACAATTGTCCAATCACTGTCAAGCTCACCGTAGTGAAAAAAACCTATTCTGCGCCTTCCCATAGAGAACAGTCAAAGCTGAGCTTCAAGTGGTTTTAATGCGGAGGCTGCTACGGGAATATGAGAGCAAACTATCTCAAAGCCGTTCAATGGCTTTGGTTTGTCACAGTTTGAAAACAACTTGCAGATGTGTGTGCACAAGTATGAATTCTAAAAACTGAGCAATAGCAAGCAGACAAAATGCTTGAAGTATGATGGTTTGTTGTGATGACAGCAAAGAAAATAACCAATAAGCAAATAAGAGCCAATTTCTGACATGTCTTAATAATCTGCAATGGCCAATTATCATTTATTTAATCGACCAATCATCACTTATTAATGCAAGTGTACACATTTGTTTTCAGACACACATACACACACAGCTGAATGTGCGCAATCAACTGCAAATCATATATACTTGTAATGATTGCTAACCCTAACCCACAAGTGGTTATAATGAAGCCTTTATTTACCTGTTAAGAATTATCATGTTCCACAGAAATGCTTTGAAATGGAAAACGGCTGTTGCAAGAAATAGAAAATTAGCAACAACACACATTGCAACACCTTTTGCCTCATAATGTTATACTTGCAGCAATTCAGTGTTTTGGGCAGTGTTTTGCAGCAGATACAGGAGAAGGTACTTAGATCCAGACCTGCCCCCAACATGCAACTAATCATACAGATAATGTGTCACAAGCTATAATTCACATCTGTCTTTGGTTAGCACTGCAAAACCTCACTCACTATCTTGCTGTGTGACAGCTCCCAGGCCCAGCTGTTATGTATTGTGGCCCATGGGCTCTGCTCATTACGTGTGAAGGTATAATTATTATCATTATTGTTTTTTTGTTTTTTTTTCTTCCACTCTTCTCTCAAGCCTGGGGCAACTACACTGATGAAGCATATGTCAAGCTGCCAAAAGGAAGTGATGTAATTCTGCCTAGCGGCTCACCAGCAAACTCTGAGGTCAGAGGTGTTTCTTGCGTGCATGCGTGTGTGTGCGTTTGTGTGTGTGTTGAAAATAGCAAACACCCATGGGGGAAGTGATGAAGTTCTGAGGAACACATGTGATAATGTTCCTGTTCTGGACGCCAATTATTTGACTGTTCTTCATGGAGAGTGTGTGAATTTTGGGGGTCATCTGGTGAAGAACTCCCAGGTGTGTCATTTAAATTTTTCACTTCCACTTTCACAAGGCAAGCTGTGAATGTCTCTCTCACACTTCATCATCATCATATTAAGCAGCAACTGGTCTTAATAACATGTTCTCTCTCTCTTTCTTTGTGTTTGTGTGTGCACATGTGTGTGTACATGTATTTGTTACTTCTTCCTTTTCCGGTATAAACACTGACCTTGTCAGGACCAGTAGTCCTCATGGAGACCTAAACCTTCTGGTCCTCATATGAGGCAGAACCCTGATTTCTGAGGAACTGGTTGAGTTTAAGGCTAAGATTTAAAATTGTGGTTAGGATAAGGTTAGGGTAAGGCATCAAATGGTTATGCTTAAGGTTAGGGATAATGCTTTGATTAGAGTGTCTACATGAATGGAAATGCGGTGTCCTAAGAAGGTTATGTGTGTGTGTGTGTGTGTGTGTGTGTGTGTGTGTGTGTGTGTGCATTCAGACTGCAAGTAGCTCCATAGCGAAACAGTGCAACGGGCAGCAGAAGAAATTAATTTCAGGTCTATTAGATTGCACAACTCTGGAAATTTAGCAGTTTCGTCGATGCTGGCACTTGCACAGGGATTAGGGAGAATGTTACCAGTCATTGTCAGTTATATATGGATTTATTTGATTTATTAACACAGTATTGCTGCCTGCCAGTTCACTGCACTGGGGCAGAAAATGATGCCTTAATCAGGTTACCATAAAGTCGTGTAATCTTCAATTCAGTTATTCTGCAACGATTCATTAATGATTGACCCGGTTCTGAGTCTTTTCTTCTCCTTTTTCCTTCAGTAACTCCTCACAACTTGGCATACCTTGTTAAATGTCACCACTGTGTGTGTGTGTGCTGGGATTTCAGTTGGCCTCAGTGAAATGAACGACAAGGCTGTGATTGGAGGTGGGATTCAGCGCACTTGATACTAATCAAAAGCTTCTGCCAATGTGTCTTCAGGAAATGCTTGTATAACTGGAACACCAGACAGATTTCTTGGTTCCTGGTTTATGTTTGTGTGTGCTCTCCTCGGCTGTGGTGAAGTTCAAGGGTAAATCTAACCTCTGCATTTCCACATTAGCGTTGTCATATTTTACATAAACTAAAAAATAAATGCAAAGTTGCTGATTCCTGAAAGTTGTGCAGTATTTTCTCATTCAGGAGTAATGAAAAATGAGTACAGCAGCAGGTGGCAGCTGGAAACTTTTGCGTGTACTCAACACTGTTCTGAGCCCGGTGAGCCAGGTAATACTTAAAAGTTGTGTGTGTGCGTGTCAAGATTCGCTTGTATTCCAACTCCCTCCCATCTTCCCTGGCCCAGCCTGGTAAATGACCACATCCTCTACAACTCGGCTGCCCGTCCAGATAGATGTCACAAATAATGGGGAGTGCACTGGGAGCATTTTTGATTTATGTGTGTGCAGCACCTTCTGGAAGAGAAAGATTGTGTGACTTGATGGACGGCCAAAATCTTGAAAAGGGTCCTTCCTGAGAGTCGAGGCCATGCAGTATTTTTGGATGGACTGAGCTCAAGTCATGGCAGAAAGACAAAGAACAGTTTTTATGTATATTCATTCCATTATGTCCAATGTTTGTCTTGATGTCACAGTTATTTCTCTTACTGTTGCTTTGCCTTTTCCCATGAACAGTTTGCATTTGTGGATAAACAGACACACACACATATTAAACATCTCTAAATTCTTGCAAACATCTGCTTCTGCCACAAAAGACATTGACTTAAACGCACACGCACTTGCCTGCAGTCACCATGACTTTTGTATTAACAGCTTTGTTGCTATGACAAACACCATAATCTTCATTCTGGTATGTGGCAGGTGTGTTTCATCAGTCCTTCAAATACTCAGTATGGAGTCAATAATTTTATAATTCTTCCATTGTGTCGTTGCTCACTGTGTAGCAATCCCAGTGTGAGTCAGATGAGGATTGCATAAATAACAGGATGACCTTTGATAGAGGAAAAGATTTCATCCTGTGCCAGTGTGATTGTACACCATACCTGCCTGCTGAATGCTGCCACAGCCAGAAAAGGTTAAAAGGTGTTAGTGAGTACTTACTGTATGTTGGGTTAGGGTGAGAGGAAATATGTATATTGGCTCATGTTTACGTGTTAGCCACATCTTTATGAGGATTTTGTCCACTTGGCATGTGTGTTCAATTATTTACAGTGACCGACTCAGATAGCAGCGACCAGGTGACTGTAGTGGGGAGTCAGATTCATCCTTAAACAAGGGTCAGTGGAGTTCACTCTCATTTGTATGTCCTCGCATTCTGTGAGTGTTGTGTTGATCACCTGTTGTGCACCATAACACAACTCAAGGAAGTGTCTTTTTTGTTACCTCTTTGGACAAAAGTGAGGGTGCGACACCTACGAGACTAGAAAGTGTTTTTGCTGCATGCAGCATGAGCAGCACAGTCCAGTCCAGTAGTGGACTTTTTGTGGACACGCAGATGAGGAAAGTATGACATGGGCCTCAAGGGACTTTCATTCACTCTCTTGAGCTAGTGTTTGCTTTTTGTAAATTCTAACACTTCTAGGACAGCACTGTGGTTCACACTACAGTGTTTACCTGTTGACTGTCAAGAATAATTTATAGTTTGGCAAGCCTTTATACAGTAGCTTATTAATTAATAATAATTTGTCCTGCCCATGATTTTATGAGGAAGAATTGGCTGCAGGGACATTGTAGCAACAGGTAATTTTTTGTCTTGAGGGGTTACATTGTTACGGCAGTTATCTTGGGCTCAAATCAAGTGTTTGTTAAATTCAAAGTACAGCCAATGGCCTGTTCCTCCCTCCCTCTTTCTGTCTAATGAATACTGCACATGTCTATATCAGTCTCTCCTCTAAGCAGACAGGGCACAACCACGCACATGTATGTACATGTGTGTGTGTGTAACTGGACTGGTGTTGTGTGGATCTGTCTGCGTCTGTGACCGGCCTATCGCTCCCCGTGGGCACATGAAGGGCACTATGGTGGTTGGGGGCTGGGAGCTGCTGACATGACCGCCCAGTTCAAAGAGATGGGGCATGAGATGCAGGCAGAGAGTGAACAGTGCTGCCTTTATATTCACCTTGGCCGAGCCTGGGAAAACTCTGCAGCCCCCCGTCCTCGCCTGTGGTTACAGGCAGGGAGTCAAGTGGACTTACAGGTGCTGCATAGTGCTCAGGCTCCGCGATGTGATCTGTTGAAAAAAGGGATTTTATGAATTTAATGAGAGCCAAGTGTTGATGGATGACATGGAGGGAAATGTTGTATAGTGACATGCATGTAAAACGCTTTGTTAATATGAAGTTCAATGAAAAACTGTGTATGAACCAATCTTGTATTCCTTACCAGTCCACATGGAACTCATGCAGATCTGCTGAAACCTCCCCCAGAACAGAACAGAACAAAACAAAACAAAACAAAACTGCTGTTTAGTTATGTACAATGCACGCTCTGATTCTTCATCATCCTGCTCTTTCTCTGGCTCCCCCTCTTCTCCTCTGAACATCATTCTCTCCTCTCAAGTCTGGCTGTTCCACTAGCATGGCATAGCTTCATTTTCCAGTGACTCCATGCAGGAGCTCTCTGAAGTTCTCCCACTGGTATTATTCCATTGGCGCTGTATGTAGCACCACTCTGCTGTGCCCTATGAAGAAACTGGCTATCACCTCTGATACTCCGTACTCAGTGTTTATAGCCTGCAGTCCATGCACTAACACCTGGCTGTAGGTACTGTTACCCTTGTTGCCCTGCCTCCAGTCCTCAATATACTGCCATCTTCCTCCAGCGACATACAAATTGCCCTCCAGGATCCATATATTTAAACTTATTTTTTATGACACCTTCCTCAGGGCTGACTATGATAACACTTGTTGCTGGAGTGGGCTTAAGTGTACATTGGCAAAGCCAGGCAGGTGTAACTCAGCAGGCCCTTGCTATTTATCAACACTGTTTTATGTTTTCGCTGCAGACGGCAATGAATGTGTCTATTCAGCAGAGGGTGTGAAGCAAAGTTTGGGAGTAAAACGACAGAAGCATGTGTGTGTTTTCTATGGACTAGGCTAAGTTAGGCTATGTTGTGCCAGTGTCTGATGTGAGCGATCCAGGGGGTGTCGCTTGTTTGTGTGTGTGTGTGAGAAGGGAGGGGAGAGGCTGACATCACTTCTTCCAGTGCTATGGGGGTTGTTATTGTTGCCGTTCTCAGAGGAGCTGGAGCTACAGCAACGTTTTCAAAGGGACTTGACATGACGGGGGCTCTGTCATTTATACACATACGCAGATAAACAGACCGGCCTGGGCAAACATATACAGGCAGTCACGCTGACCGGCTCACAGACTCTCGCACACACATCAACGTGAAACGGACTGATACACAAAGACATTTGCACACGCGTACATAACCCCCCATCCCCCCCAGACACACACACACAAAGACAATTCTCAGTTTAATTACAGAGTATAGGAATGACACAGCTGCATTATCACTTCTGGAGAAACTGCCAATTATGGCTCTGCATCAGCTGTAAATCTGCCCATCTCAATGTAAAGCTGTGTGTTTGTGTGTGTGTGTGTGTGTGTGTGTGTGTGTGTGTGTGTGTGTGTGTGTGTGTGTGTGTGTGTGTGCGCGCGCGCAAGGGTACAAGCAGGCACTTGCTCACACATGTTGCCCAGAGTCAGGGCTTAAACACATTATGCTGCATGAAGAGAACATGCTCTCAGGGTAAATTTATTAAGCTTGACAGCACCCTGCGGTTGAAACACTCATTTTGACTGAACTGAGTCTAAAGGTGTAATCTGGAATTTATTTAACCATCCCTACACACATATGTTTTTAAAAGTTCTAAGTTTTGCTAATGGGGAAAAGACCGTCTTCAAAACGTTGTCAGGCCCATGAAAAGGCCTGAAATGGATTTTATAATTCTCAATTTGGTCTAGTGAGAGAAAAAGTACTTTTTTGAACGTGGAAAAAGGTAACCAAAGTGGTGTGACGATCATTGAAAGACGAAACCATGCAATTCATCGCAGAGTACTGCATTATCACATACATAAGGTTATACTTTACACTAAATGTTATTGTTTTGTGTCTCTCTCATGTGATAATGCTTTAGCCATATTCACGCAACATGACTTTCAAAGTTTTGCATTTCACACTACAGGATTTGTTGACTTGTGATCGTGGGTGTTGATGCTGCAATGAACCAACACTACACTGGTGACAAGGAATCACTCATTATATGATGTTCCACTTGGAGTAACCCACGACTTACGTGTAAGTCTTGTCACAAAAACACATGTTCATGTGACATGTGGAATGATGCACAAAACCAGGCTTGGTTTCACTTTGTTTCATATCGAGGTCGACCGCTGAACTTTAATCGAAGCAGCACTTTTTTTTACTTATTGGTTCATAGCTGTTGAATTCATGTTTGGGTTTGTAATGCCTTCACTTCACCCTGGCCTTCATTTATAACAAAGAATAACATGCAGTTCAGCTAAATGGAGAGACCGTAAAGGTCAAAAGAAAATATCACTAACTATTAAAAAAAACATACAGCTATAAATGAAAATACTGTATTTCCTTTTCCTCACTATAATCTTTTGTGTGTGTGTGCGCACTGTATTCATGCAGGGTGGAGATTAGGTCTCGGATTAATGGGATGTCCCTTGCTGCATGTGGCCCCTCTCCTCCTCCACATTCCACTGTACCGCACTCACACATTCAAGGCCTTGTGTGACCCTTCACCACTTGAATATACACATGCACACACACAGTCACAAACGCATTACCCTTTGGCAACGTTTCACCCCCCTCCTCCCTCCTTCACCCTCTGGGGCTTTTGGACATCAGAGCAGGCCTTACCAATCCCTATTTTAACAAGCATACAGACTCGTTAAACTAACACACGGCCAGGTCTATTGTCCCACAGCTTCATCTGGAGTTTGTGTGTTGGTTTGGCCTGGACAGTAGGTTAGGATAAGATTTGGACAGCACTGGATCCCCACTAATCCCTGAAAAGCAAAGGTAAAGCCCAGTCCAGGACCTCCGGCGCTCTCAGCGTTGCACCCTCCTTTACCGACACACACACACACACACACAGACAGACATTCTGTGTTATGATTGGATCCCATAAGCATCAGCAATTATGTCTCCCATTACCTAAAAGAGCTGATTGCACCAGAAAGTGGATCAGGGGCATGCATCTACGAGTCTACACAAATCTGTGATTCTGACAGTGACTGAGGTGTAGGTGGCTAGCTTACCACTGACAAGCTTGTCAGGGGCCTGGTATATAGTGATAAAAACTTATTTGTATTCATTTTCTGCCATTTATTCTACTACCCTAGTGAAGTGGAAAAAGTCGACGGAAGCACTCAACACAACTAACTGATAACGATTCACTGGCACAAATGCTTGTCAAAGGTCAACAAAGTTGAATATGATGTAAAGCAATTGGCGTGGATTTACGTTGCCCTCCTGGGCAAATCCATTGATTGCTGCCATTTTATTGGAGTGACCACAAAATGCTGTCACTGTAAATGCTAGTGTGACCAAACCTTAATAGGAGTTATCCCCCGAACGTCCAGCTCCCTTTTCTATAGACTGTTTCAGAGGAAAGAGTTAAGCTGTCGGGTGCAAGTGTAATGCACACTGCCCCAGTGAATTGACTTTAAACGGGGGAAAGAGAGTCAGAACACGGCAAACGGTTTTGATTTATGGGAGCAGAACCACATTTGATATTCATTTCCGCAGCTGTGGCCAGCTAAAAAAACAGCCCTGCAAATAGACCCATTCTGACAATGGTGCAGTGTAGCCCTCCAGTGTGTGTGCGTGTGTCTGAAAGACAGTTTGTGTCTCAGAGCCTGCGTGCGTCACTCCTATTTTAGGAATGTTTTGGGGCTCTTTCAGTTAAATTCACCGCAGATGTTTCTGATTCGCCAAACACATATAATAAGTAATTATTGAAAACACCTTTCAGTTGCTCAGGGTTGTGTGGCGCTTCATTTTGTGTAATCGAAGCTGTGGTTTTTCAGAGAGGCGCAAGATCCAAGAGCTTATTGAAAGCCAGCAAAACAGCCCCACAGTCAGAGTTTCCTGAGAGAAGAAGAAAGAAAATGAAGCTTAAAGAAATATCCCCCATCCCGCCTCGGTGAAAAGCCAGAAGACGATAGGCGGGAAGGAGGTCTGAAGACGAAGAGGGAAGGATCAGCAGCAATCATAGCCAGTCAGGTGGAAAGAGATGAGGAGATTAGGTCGTTAGCGATAGAGGGAGTAAGAGATTGCTGATTGTTAAATAACTGAAACTCCGACAAAGACTGTAAGTGGACATGTATCTCGAATATTTGCTTCCAGGGAAACACAATGGACAAGTATGGCATCATGGGGATAAACCTTCAACTATTCAACAAGGGTTACCATCAGTCTGTAGAAGGGCTAATCAGTGGGAAAAGAAAAGGAGGAAGCACAACAGATACATGTACGCATGAGTCAGAGTCCTACAGAGAGTGGTGATGTGCTCACAATAAAAGCCGATGAACTTTGGCACTCAAATAATGATGAGTGCTGACGATTTTGTCTCTGTTTGAATGTAAAACGACACACAGAATAGAAGTAGTTTGCAGACAAGGATAATACCAAGGTTGATAGCACAAACATGTCTTTTGAGTAGAAGTTGTCCTTCCTGTTTGTGATGAAGCTACAAAACGTTCTAAACGAGAAGCTTTCTGAAATTTGAGAGGCTCACTTGTTTGGAGAACTTCATTTGTGTTACCGGGCCTTTAGGGTGTTTATCTTTCTCAGCTACAGATGGATATGTTTGATTGAAATTTGGTATGAGTTTATTGTACAGTTTTCTCTCTGTAGTGCAAATAGAACCAATGTTTGTTTACCCCTGTAGAGCTACAATTTCTGGTCGCTGGATAAAGGCTCTGAGACTTTAGCAGTCTGTTTGCACAAGCTTACATGTCTACAAATTGGTGTCTGCGATTCTGTGTGGGTGTCTGAGTGCTTGTTCTGTACGTGGGTGTTTTTCTGCGTGTGTGCATGTCATTTAGGGGGAGAAGGAGAAAGAGAGAGAGAGATTGGAGACGGGATGGGGGATGACAGGCTGGATCTGATTACGGGTTGGAATGGCTGGGAGGGTTTGTGGTACAGCGCTTTCTCAATAGTACATTCCTGTGTGCAAGCTGGGGCAGGATCTACCACTACAGGCCGGCCTCTGCCAGAGGGATTAAGCAGAAGGGACGTCGTCAGAACAAGAAGCAGGCGTGGGCCCACATTTAGCGGGCCCTTGCTAGATAGCAGGATAGAAGATGAGTCATTCACACATCCTGCTTTGGACTCCGTGACACTGGAACATGGTTACTGGCCTCCTGTGTTACATGAGCACAGGAGACATTCTTCTACAGCGCAAAGGTCTAAGGTTGGAACTGGGTTTTATTGTTTCTGGACACTAGGTGGGTGTCAAATTCACATGCCCTCAGTAGCTGTCAGCACTGAGTGGAGTGACCTTTAAGGAAGGAAACTGACTTTTTTTTTTTTGCATAAAATATGCCCCAGAGGTACGTGTGGGGGAAGTCTTGTGTGTATGTGTGCTGGCATGAAACGTCTGACAACTGCACAAATCAACTCTGTTTAAAAGTCAGCAGCTGGATGCCAGTGTGACCCATCCACACAGGAACATTCAGACTCACCTGCTCTGTCAGGTTAATGCCAAATATTGCCAATGGGTGCTTGGTGCCCTTTCACTTCATTTAAGCAAACACATCACTTAACAGTTCATACCTGCCTATCAGTCCCACTTGTAATAAGCCAGAGGTCTGTCTCTCCATTTAGCTGTCTGTTTTTTGGGCTGACTGGCTAACTGGCTGTTTGTACTTGTCAGTTGATGACAGACCGTTTCTCTTCCTGTCTCTCCAGATTCTCTCCTCCTTTCACATATACACACAAAAGCACTCCCTCTGCGTCAAGTTCAGGCCAAGGTTTTGACATGAGTCAGTGAACAACACAGAGGTTCTCATGCTGAAAGCTGATAAGGAGGCCTTCCTCCCACTGAAAGCCAGCGTGTGTTTGTGGGGCTGTGTGTACCAAGCAGCTGAGGGAGGACGAGGAGGGTGATGCAGGCTTTGGCCCAGGCCTTTGTTCCCTATCTTACTGTTGCCGCCATCGCTGCTGATGGTAAACGCTTCCAACAACTCACAAAAGAACCCCCACCACTCCTTCTCCCCTTTTAATTTGATTTACTACACGAAGGAAATAACATTAACTTGTTCATACGCCCCCCTGCCCCCCTCGCTCTTTGTTCACTGGTTTGTTTACTATTCCCTGTATGGAAAACCCTTCAGGAATGTGGAGGAAGTGGGTGTTTCCTCCAGGAGCTTACGTTTTTTTTAATGGGGCTGGGTAGAGTAGAACAAGAGATGGGAGGATGGGGGTGGCTTTCCAATATCCCACATTGCTTCAGGTAGTTGGGTAGACAGACAGACCAGACCGGCAAGAAAGAAGAAGTGTGTGTGTGTGTGTGTGTGTGTATTAGCTTAGCTTCAGGTTACCCTGGACAGCAAAAGCTCTATAAATTAGGAGGGATACTTCATCAAATTAAGCCTCCATCCCACCTGCAGAGAAAAGGCAGGATGGAAATTTCTTTATAACCCCACTGTCACCTTTAAAGAAAAAACTTGAAACCTCCATTCATCCATGCTCATATTATCCTTTGGTGACAGTAATTGAATTCCTAAAAAATGACTCACAATTTAATTTGGCGCTCGGACATGTAACTCAGATGCCATGATATAATCAAAAGCATCAATGTCATTAGACTCTGTAATGACTCTGTAATGACACTGTCTCACTGTCATTAATTTAGGCACATAAAGCAAGATCCCACCTAGCAACCTTTAAAAATAAACAAATGTTTGTTTGTACCCTCAGTCAGGTTTATTTGACAGAGCCCATTTTCAGCTAAAGGTCGCAGCATAAATTATACATTATTCACAAAGACGACAGGATAATAACATCAACAACAAAAATCACCAACGGTTATGCACTGCAGCTTTATTGTGTCTATTCATTTGTTAAAGTAAACCAATTCCAATCAACTTAAAATGTATCTCCTTTGCTTCGCTCTTGTTATTCTCTACATCACTGACAGTCTGTCTCGTCTAGTTGTTTATTGTTGCAGTTACTTTTGACCCTCTGTGATTACGCACACCTGTGTTCACCTGCAGCCGTCCGCACTGACCTTTGTCCTCAAGAGTTTCAGTAGCTGCATGTGAACCTCGTTCTGTGTTTGGAGCTGTTGATGATCAAGTGATTAAACAGTTTAGATGAGGAAAACATCATCCCAGTCACACAGAGTGAAGGCTTACAGTAGAATACCATCAGTTCCTGGCAACAGCGCAGGAAACAAATCAAATGTATGAGCTGTTTGCAAATCTTGCGGTCACAACCTTTCTAACAACTAATACATTTGTAAATGATGCTCTCACGCCCGCTCTCACCCCGTCACCCCTCCACAAAAACACACACATTCACACACGGCCTGCGAAAAGGGGCTGAATCATCTGTACTAATGAAGGCCTTAGATTTCCATGCCGCTCTTATTCTGACTATGTCTGCGTCTGCCTTGACCACTAAAGAGTCCCAGCTGCCCACAGAAATGCCTACGAGGGATGCCTGCCTCCTAACTCTGTCAGCTAGTGTGTATGTTTGTGTATGTCCATGGTGTTTTTGATCAACATTTGTATGTTTTTCCCAGGCTCTCTGCTTGAAGATTATCATAATTTCCTTGAATTATAATCCCAGAATACTTACACAAAATAAAAAAAGAAAGTGTGTGATATCACCTCTTACCTGGCGTGACCTGTATTATCCCAGCAGACTGAAACAAACCGCCAAATACTTAGCAAATATTACATATTGGCTTTGAGTCATGATTCCTGATGCTGTAGCTTATTTAGTTAAATTCCACAGGTTTCTGCATTTATGTCAATACAATTACACCCATTTCACTTATTTGCACTTGTGTGCCTGGGCGTGTGTGCATGTCTGTGTGTGTGTGTGCATGAGGGAAGGGGCTCAGATGTGGGTGTGTGTGTGTGCATGTCTATCTGCAGGTGATGATTTGATCTCAGGTGTGTTTTTGTGTGTGATTGAAGATTGTGTTTGAGGAATCCAGCCCCCCATCTCCCAATCTGTCCATCTCTCAGCGCTCTTGTAGCAGCAGATCAGAGTTCCACTGCTTTGCAGCGGGTGATCACAGGACTCCTTTTCTGTTTTATAGAAACAGGCCTGTCACACTGGTATGTGGACCATCTGTTAACACTCGCCACACGAGCACTGCTACCAAACAGTGTTCATCGTCGCTCTCTCAAACAAATCTTGTTTCAATGATCAGCAACATAACTTTAACATAACTGTTTACCTGTTCATTCAAATATTGTGTCATAGAGGACCAGGCATCCAACACAAACATGTTCAATTTAATCACACTGACACAGTCTTTAAACTGATATGTTTCACTTGAAAGCTCCTCCTTGAAGATACTCCAATATACTAAACTATCAGTCTATTCATAAAAAGATTATTGAAATGCCACTTAAAAGAAACATTACACTTTGCGCCACTTCGCATTTTTTACAAGCACTTACATGCCTGCAGTTCCATCCATACTATAGCAAGGGTCCACGGCAATCTAGAATCAGAAAAAAGCATACTTTATGACACGTTCCATTCTAGTAGTGGCAATTCTTCCCCTGGCATTTGCCCTCTTTTGTATGTCCTTGTATTATTTGAGCACTGAGTTCTACATGTGGGTACCATTGGACTTCCTCTCATAACTTGTCCTCTCATAATGTCTTACAGACACTCTGAAGCTCGGAAGCTCATTTCAGGCCCAGTTATTTACATATTAAATAAGCTGAGCTACCCTGGAACTGGTTTGTGCTATCTCATAGAAATCAATTGCTGGTTTTAATGTGCCGTGCTGCTGCGGCAATGAAGTAGTAGTCATATAGTTGAAGGAGTTCAAGCCAACTAATTGTAATGAAATATAAATACAACAGTATGTGGTTGACCATTTATTTGAGGTCATCATGACATCAGCAATCCTCTCTGATGCTAAGCTAAATGGCTTTGGGCACCAACATACATCGGAAAACATCACTGGCATAAAAATATTGGTTGTGACCTTATTTTTCATACAGTATAAAAGAATACAGACCAAGACGTCAGGAAAACGCAGACCGACTAACATTCCCCCCCAAATCTTTTTTAAGCGTAAGTGTTTCTGATTAACATCCGAAATTCTGGCATTTTAAGTATCACTAAGATAACAATAAACGAAGCTAGGCATTGCATGTAAACACAAATCCAGCAGCTGTACACGCCCACAGCAACTGCGCTATAGTACCCAAACTCTGAAGTGAGGAGGCGTCAGTGAAGGGCCTGATTTGAATGAGAGATGTCATTTTTAATAACAATCGAGCACTACTGAAAAAGATGAATCACTGGATGAACCAATACAGCGAGACGCCGCCTCAATGTTTGTGGTTGATCTCACCGATAACACATGATGTGGGGTTTGGTGTGTTTTCGATCAGTCAGATTACTGGCTTGATTGCAGGAGCAGAACGGTCTGGATGTCACGACTGAACAGACCGTGACCTACAGGATAATGGAGTTAAATGCATAGCGCAGACCGCTTGTATGGTTGCAAATTGAATTCAGCACAAGAGGAAAACAAAACAGCCTATAATCTGAGTTGTTGTTGTTGTACATCGAAAACAACTGTCATCTCTTCCCCTGACACACACACACGCACGCACACGCGCGCACGCGCACACACACATGTCCACCCCAGGATTTAACCACAGTGTTTACCATCATCCAAAGGGCCTGTAATCTGATCTATCTTAGAGAGGAGCAGGAGGTTGAGGAGATACAGGAAATGGATGGGGTCATGGTTAGGAGAAAGAATGATACTGACAGTTTGTATATATGTATGTATATATGTATATATATATATATATATACGTGCGTGTGTGTGTCTGTGTCAGGGGAAGAGATGACACTTGATTTTGATGTACAACAACAACAACAACAATTATGTGTGTGTACATGTCTGTTGTAGCCTATGAGGACAATTTTTGATTACAAATAACTGGAAGTCAGTGCACGGTCCCAAGAATAGCTACACAAACCTGTGAGATTGTGTGCGGGTGGGTGGTGGCTATAATTGCTACCTATAGAGCCCCTTGGGACAAATGCATAATATGTGCCGTAAACAGGTGTTGTTGGTGGGCTCAGAGTTGCTTGTTAAATGAAACCAATTCATTTACCATCGCTACTACAAAATTGCAATTATAATGACAAAGTAATTATTTGGTCTAGAACAACAACACTGCTGGCTGCGTATTACGTAGTAAGCTTTAGACGTTTGAAGAAGTTTGTTTCGGTAGATAACATAGAACCAGGCTTTCTTGTTTACTTTACGCTAAGGCTTTACGCTATACTGGCTGCTTGATTAATATTGTAATTAATGCTGATTAAGCAGCACACATACTATATAATGACTGACATCCCTAATGTCCCCACCGTACCCCACCCACCGGTGAAACAAATCCAAACTTGGTTGATTACTATCCCTCAAAACTTAACATACTTGGCTTCCAGCAGACTGTAAAATGGTTGGAGTTAACTTAAAATGGCATGAAGAGGGACTCATAATGACAAAGTAATAGCCAGAAGGCCAATGTATATTTACATGGCTGCCCTTTGTCTTTGCTTTCTCAACTGTAAACTTTTAGGTGTGGGAGCAAGTGCCACAGTTGAGTTTCCCCCCTGACCCAGCATATCCTCCCACCAGGTCCCACAATGCTGCAGTGGTGCCAGGACAAGTCTAGTCTGGGTCTGTGCTTGTGTGTCACATTCACAATGGCATTAAAGACGTCTTGCTGGGGGGAGACTGGTGAGGGAGGAAACTGAAGCAGCTGGAGTGCACTGAGCCGAGCGGTTTTCCATTGCCAAAGGAAAAATAGTTCACTTTTGTCTTGTTGTATCGTAACAATAACAACACGAATGCAGCTTTTGTCACAATGGTTTTACTCAATCCTGAGTCTGTAGCTGATGCATTCCCACATTCACATGGTGAAGTTGTTTTGGATGGATTTCATGGAGCCATTTAAAGTTGCCGTTACTTTTTGTCTATGTCACAATAATAAATAATAGAATAGAATAACATTTACCTGCAATTTGAAAAAAAAAAATAAGGGGATGGGATACATGTCATAGACACAAATAATATAACGTATACAAAGTTAACAATTCAATGTATTGCAAAATGGGTGCATATGTGATTTCACTAGTTTTGAAGAATGAGAACAGACACAACTACTTAAATAGATGACTGAACTCTTTAAAAGTTGAAAGCACCTTGGTTGACACAAATTTACACTACTTCTATTTGCATGAGACGAGACATAAAGTCAGAAGACGGTTATTTGAAACAGACATGATGCACTCTGAGTTGCTGTCAGTCACAAGTACACATTCAGTCATCGTGCAAACTGGTTTTACCACTCACTCGCTCAACGTGGTTCATCTCAAATCTCAGTTAGTGTCACAGAAGACTGACTGGTGTTGTTGAGGTTTGATTGATTCAGGCAAATCACAGCACAGGGTGTTATTATGGGTAAGTGAGTCATCCTAGTTGCGCCAGCCGCAGGCCTGTTCATGTCTTAGAACATCAGTTTGTTACCAGTAAAATCAGTTATAAGGCGTGCTTGTGATGTGACAGTTTTGTAGGCTACACACAATATATTTGTCTGTGTACCCTGGGGCTTTGTTGGAATCTGTCTTCTGGGGAAGTTGTTGTCTTAAATAGATTAAATTTACAAGTAAGAACTTGCTACATTACCTACAGTATATTGTTAACAATAACCCAGCGGGATTTTGGAGGGAAGATTAATAAAACAGAACAAACCTTGTTGTTTCCACTTCAAAGAGCAGACCCACAATTTGTGCTAATGAACGGACACTGAACAGCATAATTATGATTATAATAGACAGCTATACCTGTAGTCAGATCACTCAATCCTGACTCAATCGTCACTGTCACACTAATAATGACGTATCCACCTGTACTGTGCCATACCATTACTCTGGTACCCCAAGGGAAGGGTACCAACAAATGGAACTGTTGGGGCCGGTTATTTTGGTACTATTCCAAATGGAAATGCAAAGAAAATGTACCATACCAAACTAAACTGTTCCACTCTGTGGAAACACCCCATATGTATCTCTAAAAAGGCTTTTGATGTTGACCCTGCAGCTTGCGCCAGCCTTATATCTATCTAATCTGTATCTGTTTAGGCTGAAATGTCTGCACTGCTGCCCAAAGAACATTCACCCCTGTGGAGAGCTGTGAATTTACGAGGGGACTCATTTTTATCTGGGTTCTCCATAGGATGTATCTACACAATCAGTCCCCGGAGAACATTTACAGAGCCTGTGTTAGCGCACTCTTGTTGTTGTATTGGCAAGATAAATGAAGAAATGTGTATCTTGTTGTTTCCACTTCAAAGAGCAGATATTGTCCCATGTGGTTGTTGAAGAGACAACCCCATGACCTTCATATACAGATTGACCATTGCTGAACACTAGGCCAACCTGTTGGGCTATTTGCTGGAAATTAAAACCCCCAGATATATAATTATAGGTTTGCAGTGCAGCAGCCAGGTGTGAGGGTTTGATTCACCTCATATTGCTGTATGAGTGGACTCACTGGGATCTGCATTTTCCCCTTTTATAATCAGTCTAACATACACTACACACCAGCTTTCTTGGGCCTTGTTTAGGGTTGACGACAGTTTAAAAAAAAAACAATCCACTCATGTATAATTATCTTTCCCACCTCACCTCTTCTGCCATGACATGACTTAAAAGCAGTGGTGTCCCATGAGCCAAAATAAACCTCCAGTTGTTTGCAGATCAACCAGAATGATAAAGCAAGGACAAATCCAGTCACGTATTAATAGTCCATCCTTTAGCAGGCTGGGTCTTGTAAAGCCCTACCAACAGCAGAGTTCAGTCGTTGTGTATTGGCTGGTGATCTTTAGCAACTTGATTTTGTGTTGATGAAGCACACAATTGTTGCATACCTTTTATTGTTAGAGGCCAGTTCAATTATCTCAGGCACAAACTTTCATTTCATTGTCTCTTACTGACAACACAGAGGGATGTCTTACACACGCACAAGAGGTGGGAATGTGCTATTTTTCTGGCTTTTATTCGTTCGGTACAGGCTCCGTGTGGATTAGATAGTCAGTTCTCATGCTACACACACAAGTAGACTGTGTGTATCTGTCCTACTCCCTGTGACATGTGGAAACCTACATTGCTAACGGTGACAGGACCTGTCAGCTTTTGCCAAAACTCAGGTGGCGATAGAATCAGTCGGCGAAGGCTGAGCCTGTTCAGAGACACGCAGCTCTCTCACTCGCTGCTTAGACGCCGAAGTCTCCAAAAAGAAAGTTTTCAACACTTTTCCGCAGCTTACCCACTGCACTTCCATAAATAAACCTATTGTGTAGCCATCGTCGCTGTCATCGTACTGATTCATAGTGAAGCTGTTCAAGTAGCGAGTGACAAAGTGAGGCGTCTGCAAGTTTGTTTCTGTACACAGCTGGGGAATAATTCAATTACAATGTTACGGCGTTTCAGTTTACCGATACTATGTGTGCACTATGAAATGTTTCTCTTTAAATATGTCGGCTTTACCCATCTTTGCTGTAACTTTGGGAGACAAACCGAAACAATTTCCATGATCCCATGCTGCTTTTGGGGGTGTTTTCTTATTGTTTTGATTGGCAGCAGGAATCACATTACTGTGTTTGTTGTGTTCTGTCATCGTTCTTCATCTTTCACTTATGTGTCTAAATGGGTGATTTGTTGGATGTCTGTATTGTGTGTGTGTTTTCTATGATGAATGCCACTCGTGCCTTTCAGTGTCAGTGTCAGTGTCAGTGTGCGTGTGCTTTCCTGGGTTCTGTGTCACGGTGTGTATTACTAACAGTGGTATGGTTGAAGGCCCAGCCAAGAGACGCACCATGATGACATGAGAGGACAAACTGTACTCAAAACAGTGTTTGTTTCCAGCCTTTTTTAGCCCTGTCTTCACAACACTGGCCCTTCACCTCCAGTCAGCACCCATCATCATCATCATCACTGCATCTGTGGGTGGGGTTTTAGATGTTGGGGCTGTAAAATGACATTGTCCCACGAGGCTTGACCTCCACATTTAATACAAACTATCTATTTTCCCTATTATTTCCCTCTGTACCACTTTATTTGTCCTCCACCCTGCTTTCTTTCCATTCCTCCCTGTCTGTTTCTGTCTCTCTCTTCCTCCCTGTGTGTTTGTGGTGGCTGTTTTTCTTGGCAGATGCAGGGGCAAAGTGGTGACTGGGTCCCAGTGACACTGCACAACTTCCCCCCATTTCAGTCTCTTCCTCTCTTCCCTTCCTTTCTCTGACAGTTTATTCTTGGCCGATGACTCCATGTCCTCAGTAGTTTATAGGCGTCGCTCTCCCAAGATGTTATGCTAATTGTTCTTCCATCTCCCCACCACGACGTCACTGCATTTGAATGTGTCACTGATAGTTTTGTGTGCATTATTTTTTTTTTTCGCTGCTTGCGATCACTTTTGCATGTTTGTGCAATAGTGCAGCTGTTTGCACTCCCGTTGTTTGAGTGAAACTCTCAGCCATAATTGTGTTTATTTATGTATGTGGGTCTCACTTATCACACTCGCGTCTCTTCATTTAGGAGAGCTTGGCATGGTTGCTGGTGTTCCACAGCAAGTGTTATGTAATTATACTTCTATGGATGCTGCATTTATCTGTGCAAGTGTCATGGTACAAATTATGTTTGTGTGTGTGCGTGAGCGAGTGTGTATGTGTGAGTGTTATGGTAAGCTATCCATCTCAAGGGCATCTGCTTTCCATTAAAGTTTAATGGATGTCAGATAAGAACATGACAAATGGATTCAGAATGCCTGAGAGATGCCTTAGCTGTCCCAATGGGGGAGCCAGAGAATCGCTGATGAGAGAATAATTCTTCTATTTTTCCATCTCTCCTTCCTCCTCTTCCCACCAGGGGCCCAAGAAACGAAGCCAAAGACATTTTTGACGATAATTTTTATGATTTGTGTTGGCTCTCCTTCTGTGCCAGATGGGTGGGATTTGCCACATAGAACAATAATGTGAGAGCCAGAACTATTAGACCATCATTTGAAAGTATTTGAGAGCCAGCTTGTTGAACTTTAGCTGGCAACCTGACTTGACACTATTTGAATTGTTTTAATGGTGCAAGCTCTGTTTAACCTGCTGGTGTGCCAAGCAGGTTAAAGTACAGTAAATGTTTGAGAGTTGTATGACCTGAGTCTGCCACCCTTTCTGTCTTTGTATTGACATTTACATTATCAGTATTTTGTTCGCTCTTCTATATCCAAAAGCCACCTAATCATTTCATCAACTTTAGAAACATTACCAGAGACTTACTTTTACCTTGTGATTTTAATTACAATGGAACTAATATTCTTCCTGCTACATTTTTGGGACTAGAATAAGAATACAATACTTTTAAGGTAAGTGCTCATAATGTCTTGATTTCAGGCAAAACAGGTTTTGATTGTAATTTCACTGTAAGGCGCTCAGGTTTTCACAAACAAAGCTGCACATTAACATCTGTGTAGCAGTAAACACGGTTAATATCCCCTTGAAGAGAGGACCCAGGATTGAGCCCTGAGGAGCCTCACAAGTATACATGGACCACAGATCCTAAGCAATGCATCCCACACTTTGTTCATTTTATAAGAAAGGTTTAGAAGATGTTGTAGATGATCAATAGTTTTAAAGTTATAATTTGAATACAACAATAAGACACAGCTTTTACCGCCACTGGACTGCTGCAAGTTGCCATTTTCGCAAGTTAAAAGTATTCCATTACTACTCCCTCTTACTTTGCATTTCTCCTCTTTTCCTCCTGTGTCTCTCCTGGATCACCTCTCATTTTTCCAGATGTCCTTTTCACACTCCATTCATTTTGCTTGGACAGCAGGAAGTCATGCCTGTATCCCCACTGGATGCAGATCCACCCTTTGGAAATGGAACTCTTAGGGATCTTCCAAGCTAATATTGCCATACTGGCCCTCAAGCCAACAAAATGAGTTACAGTGCAGTTGACCTTGGATTTATTGCCCTATGCTATGTAGCTCCACTCACATTTTTCTTATTAAATGTCCAAATCTAATTTCCAAATGTAAATCAGTTTGATCCTTACCTGACTTTACCAGTGTTTGCTTCTGTGTGGTGTATTTGTATCACATGTATGTGGGATTCAATTGCAGTCATAAAAACGTGTCAGAAATCTAATTCTCTTACACCACCACCCAACCACATTCTGTTTCTCATTGCTGCTCTCTGTTGCAGAGCCAGCATGCGTCAGAAGCTCCCTGTGGTCCCCTCAAATAAAGACAGTAATACATATGACTTAAACCAAGTGCTATTCCATTAATCATCTGCTTCGGAAACAAATCAGGTGCACTAGTTTGACTCTTGCCTTGTGATATGACCCCTCTTTGAGACTCTCAGAGTGGGACTATAGAGATGTCATGGTTTATGGCTGTAGAGTGTTGCAACAGCAACTCACAGGGAGAACATAGTTCTTCATTTAAAGCCTTATGGAAACTAAAAGTTACAGCAAACCCCATGTCCAAGATATTGTGATCCTGTTTATGAGCTGGGACACGTTTGTCTTCAAAAGTCATCTCTGTTTGGATTCAGGCATTATTTCTCTCTTTGTTTCACTTGTCACCGCATAGGCAATTGCGTAATTGTCTGCCGGTTTCTTTCCAAGTTGAAACTAGGGATTGTAATGTGAGAGAGCAACAGGTACCGCTTTTAGCACTGTTAGGGTTTGTGTGTGTCCTTCAGGTCTTAAAAAGGACAATTATCAATTTTCCATAAAATGTATTTATAACGGATTGTTAAAAGTGATCTATGATCAAGTTCTATGTCACTTTTATGAAACTGCATAGCCTAACAAACACATATACTGTATACACACTGTGTGGACACTCATAGACATAATGCTTTCTCTAGCCACTTACCCTAACCTTAACCATCACAACTAAATCACTAACCTAACACTAACCCTAAAGCCAGGTCTTAATCCTCAAAAAGCCTGTTAAAGTTGTGTGGACCAGCCAATATGTCCTCAGAAACATAGGTTTGCTTGATAATTGGTCTGGTTCTGGTTCTGTAATCCTATTCATCTGAATGTAAATTCATTGATTTGCTTTTTAATTTAGTTTCATATTTGCCACCCAGACCATTTTCTTTCTCTCTCTAAAGTTGTTGAAAAAACCTCAGTGTCCTCATCTGAATAAACAGAATTTGAAAAATAACAATGTATTTTCTTATCTATGTCACTGGACTCAGTTCAGACTCTCCTTTCACTAAAGAGTTGTCTGACCTTAAGCCTAAAAAGATTAGTGCCATTCACCTACATGAATGGCCATGAGGGTTTGTTGGCTCAAACTTCATGGACACAGGTAAGTATTCTCTTTCTTTTTCATTGCACTGTGTGTGGTCAATACTAAAAGCTTTCCCTAATATTTAAATACATCACAAAAATTATTTATCATTAACAGTACTAAGTGAGGAATCTGTCCATTAAAAGCTGGAGTTAATCAACTGAATCAACTGACGTGGCCTTCTGTCATCATGACACCGTATGTGCAGTTTAAATTCAAACCAAACTCTTTGACTTTGTTTTAATTCTTGCATGCACAGAAAACCCAACCATCTTTAATTGTTGGCACTGAACTTAATTTAAAACTGTGTCGTGGTTGAGTGACTCGTCAAGAAGGCTTCAGTTAACCCTTTCATAGTCCAATCCCTAGGTTACTACTTCTACCAAAAGATCCACGTAAGATAATTACCATAAATATCAACGTTAGGACAAGCACTTTAGGTCACAATGATTTGTGAAGCATTTTTCTTTATATTTATGGCTGCAATTTGAATAAAATAGAAATATATGACTATGACCTTTCAATTACTTGGCTTCAGAACAGACGTACAAGACCGGGCAGGAAATCTCCACATCGTCAAGTGACAAAAATGCTCCTCGTGTTTTGGAACAGTGAATGAAATGACGTGAACTGGCTGCCTCTTTGTTTACTCACCATTCAATCAGCCTGTCTCTGATTATTGAGTGGTGGGCGTTCTCCATCTTTTGTCTATGGTGGCTGAAAATGCAGAACCTTGTTGAGGCAAAGCATGAGGTAAACTTTTTGGAGTGTTTACAAAGGGGCTATGGGGGACTTATGCGGGATTATGCAGGATTTCCAAAGGACGGCTTTGGTTAATAAATGCAGGCTTGTCGGGTCCTGCTTTTTTTGAGTTACAGAAAGGGAATGCTGTTTGGCAGGCTGTTGCAACGCATGCATGCACATATGCACAAACAAATAGATGGGGAAAGTGGTCTTAGACTTCTGGACTTCCCTTGCACTTCCATAGACATGAAACCTGCAGCAGCAATGTTTCAGGAGCTCTCTTCATCTCACAGACCTCCTCGTGAATCCAAGGACTGAGCTGTGGAAACTGTGCTAGTTTGCTCCCACTCCCACATACACATACCCACACTCAGACATACACATCTGTAAAGTATCATGGCCCCTCATTCACCAGGGAACTGTCGTTGGGCTGGACAGACAGCAATCAACATCTGAGAGAACGAAACGCAGCAGAGCATGTAACGAGAGGGGGAACCATAGGAATAGCAAAATACCTCTGCTGTAGACAGCCGAATCTCTTCAAATATTGCCTGGAACCTAAAATGAAGCAAAGTTAAGATGATTTTTTTTTTGGTTTACACATGCAAAAATAACAGAAAGATGTGTCAAAACTCATGTTATTGTTTATTTTATTTATTTATTTATTTCATATAGGAGTGCTAGGACATTTTAAATCACACACACGTAATTTATCATTTCACTTCCTCAGATTTTTTCCACGATATTACATCAAGTAGCATGCAAACTGAGTTTTTGTATTTTTTACAAATGAAAGTAACTTGTTTTCCCCTCTAAACTATTAAACTAGAGTAGAGTATCAGGTGCCCAACTGCTCACTGCCTGACAGAACACTTGTCTGTCTCTCTCTCTCTCTCTCTCTCTCTCTCTCTCTCTCTCTCTCTCTCTCTCTCTCTCTCTCTCTCCACCCCCCCCTGTGTGTGTGTGTGTATGCTTCCGTGAATACATATGTTTAGATTTTGTGGTCCACTGACTACACATAACTCAAAAAACACTCTCACAAAAGAATCCAGGACAGGTGGGATTGAATGCTGCAGAGTACACTGATCCACGTCAAATCGCTACAGGGAGAGAGGGGGAGAACACGAGCAAAGGAGTGGGAGAGAGAGAAAACGGACGGGCAGAACGAGAAAACAAGATGTAGCGAGACAGATGAAGAGAATGATTCTACAAGATTTAGAGCATTCCTGCTTTTATTGTATATGCAAGCTACTCAGCTCTTTAGCCCATTGACCTTTTGTACAATGCTCACGGAATGGACACACACACACACACACACACACACAAACTCTCCTCCTCCCTGATTCCTCTTTACAGATAACTTTCAGCTGGCCTAACCAGCAACTCTGAGACTTTAAGTAAACACTGCTCAGATATTTCAGTCTTATCACCATTCTCCTCTATTCAAAGCCCCAGGACGGCACACACACACACACACACACACACACACACACACACACCCACCTCCCTCTCTTCCCCATTAACAACTCCTTTTTTTTACTGTGCCTTGGAGTGTTTTTTAGACCTTGGATTGAGGCATAGTAATGCTACATGTAGCAGTTTTTCAGCTCCAGAAAGTGTTTAACACAGAAACATTAACACATGAATAGTACTAATGACCACCAAGTTGATCATTCAATGAGTTTTGACAATAAAGGACATTTTAACTTAAGGTTAGTGAAGTAAATGACAGAGACAACACAATTTTCTCTGTTAATCTGATCCAAAGATTCTTCTCTCTTCTACTTCTTCTAACCCTTCTCAACGAATTTTAAGTCCACGTAATAAGATCGAACAGTGGCTAAGTTAAACACCCAACGTCATTAAACAACATGTACCACATTTAAGACAAAAACAAACCAACAATGGTTGGCCACTTACAGAAAAGATTTGACCTCCAACGTTAAAGCTGATATTTTCATAGTATAGGTTCATAGTGTTGAACCCACAGAGAATCATTAAGATCCAGCAGTAGTAAGCTGCTGTTTTCATGGGAAAGAAAACTGAACATTACCTGCCCAGCACCAAGATACACACAGACATAATTAGCATCCAGCTTGGAATTGACAGCCAAATGTTTGTCTCTCTATTCGCTGACAATGAAAATATGAGTTGTCGATGTCTTGTTTGCTTTTGCTATAAATAAATAAATAAATTAACATGCAGCGATGAAAATTCCAATATTTCAACCTTTCTTCAGCCATTTAATCGGTTGTTTATTCAATGTAGTTTGAACTCTTCATCCGTCAACACTGACTCTTACATCTTGCCAAGTTTCCACCGAGAGAGTTGTGTCATCTGCTGACCAGCTGTGCTTTAGACAGTCCTGAAGGGATAGTCAGTGACCAGGCAAAGATTCGGTCAGTTTGAGAAAGCTGAACATTTTTCACATCATGCTCAAGCAATTTTTGTAAAGGAAAATCAAACTGAATGCCTGCACAGATTGATTTTAATGTTAGATTTGAATAATGAGAAAGTATCAACACATTTCTTATTTTTATACTACGGCAAGTTAAACACCTTTTACCTCTAGATGCACCCGTGAAGTGCCTAAGAGTACATTCACACCAGTCCTTCTTAAGTCCTAGTTCGTTTGCTCGGAAAATCCAGTTCCAGGAGGTGTGAATGTGCAACCGAACTCTGATGGGCGCCAAGGAAGCAACTCCGGTCCGCCTAAGAACGTAGGTCTCTGTTCGCCTCAAGTGAACCAAATGCAGGAAGCGAACTACAACGCAGGGCATTATGGGTAAACACAACCAAAACATACATGTGTATGTATAGAGCAATAGCCAGGAGAAATGCCTGAGCCCATTGTTGCAGCGTATATATGTGTCGTATGTTCACGTAAAACAAAATAAAAGAAAACAAGAGTTCCTATTACAACTCAGTGACCCATCAAAATGACCTGACAACTGTTATTCTTCTGTGGTTAGCTGTAACCACAGAAGGCAACTTGCTTGATAATCAAGTTGCTTTAATTAAAAAGTTGTTCCTGTATAAATGAAAATACACACAAATACGATTTTAGATTTTGTGGGAGTTTCTATGATGCACCCATCCTGATTAACAACTGTTTCATCCTGCTATCTGAAAGCAGTTTTTGGTGTCTGTAGGAGAAGCCCAAACCCTCCCCCTTCCGTTATGGAGGTCTATCTCACCCACATAATTAGGGTCAGATCATATCAACTCTCCCTCCCCTACCTTCTCCTCATCCTTCACAATCACTCCTGGCTCCCTTTCATCTCCCCCCAAAAGAATGCTTGTTTATCTTTCGCCCTCTCCAGATAGGGCAAGAACAAAGATGCTTTTTGTGGTTATGTTTGTGAGTGTGATAAAGAGAGAGCACACTTGCATGGATGAAGTTAAAGTGGCAACAAAAGCAAAGGTCGTGTGACATTTGGTTAATTATGGAATCCATTTTGAATGTGTGTGTGTGTGAGTGACACCTGAGTTAGCACTCCTGTGGACTTATTTTGACAGGTTAAAGTGTCAGGAATCATCATCTCTTCTGAGAATGAATACAATATTGAATAAATATGGAGATAATATATTTAGGACCCAGATCGTGAGTTAGTGAGTGATATGAGATTACTCAGTAAATTACAGGAAAACAAAAACACTTTTTTTCATGTCGGGGTTAATGTGACAGTTTGTGTTAGTGTTGTGAGGCCCACACACACAAAAAGACAATCTCTTACTTTGGATGCTGACCTACTGTATAATGAACTATGCTTTGACCCAAAAATCATGAATGCACACATGTTTATGCTCACAAAATCTATGAAATAATGAATACATACTATATCATTTGTTATTTTATCAATTATTTAGCCTGGAAGGTCCCATTAAGATACGAGATCTCTTCTTTCAAATAGTACAATTAGATACGGAGACAAAACAATTTCAGATAGAAAACTCACAACAGAATATAAAAGCTAAAAGGAAGTAATTAAAGAAGAGAAGAAGAAGAAGAAGAAGAGAGACATAATAAAGTTAAGTGCAGAAGTATACAGGCCATAGCAACAAGATCCTTAATTATTGTCCCTTCCAGAGATTATTCTTGTTAAAAGAGTTTTTTTTCTCTCTCCTGACGCCCATATATAGGGCTTACCTAATCAAATATTTCAAAAAGCCTTGAAATATCTGATAAGGCTTGATTGGGCACTTTGGAACATTTGTTAAGACAAGTCCTATATTCATAAAGTTGGTTATTTGTAAAGATTTCTATCATTTGTGTCGCAGTGGAATTGTGTATGCAGACCCACAGCCAAAGAGAAATAAAGCTCCCGAGTTCTAACACGAGTAAAGACCAATCATGTTCCTCCACCCTTCCTGCATGTGTTTAATCTGGATATCAGGTAGACTCTCATGGAGGGGAGGTGGGCTGCATGTTTGGATGAAAGGAGTGCTGATGGAGGAGAGACTGGAGGGGGGAATGGGTGGATGATTTAAGAAGAAAAATAAGAAACAGCTGGCTGCTCTGAGTCGTTGGCTTCTCGTCAAACAGGAGGAGTGGTGGAGAGATGGCGTCACCAAATGAACCGTTTTATGGACCGGGTGAATTGCAATGTAGTTGCAATGCACATATAAAAATGAATTGTAGATCTGTGTATTTATTTCCTAATAATATAATAATTGTGTATCCTACGATTTCTAGCTGGGGCCACACAGTTAGCACTCTTGCCTAAAAGATAATAAAAAGACCCGGGTTTGTGACCCGGTCAGAACAAGAGCCATTCTGCATGGTGTGTAGTAGGTTTTCTGCAAGTTCTCCGGCTTCCTCCCACAGTCCAAAACATGCAATATGGGGATTAGGTAAATTAGACACTCTAAATTGACTGTAAATGTGAAAGTGAATGGCTGTTTGTCTCTATGTGTCCCTGTGATGGACTGGCGATCTGCCCAGGGTGTACCCCGCCTGTCACCATATGCCAGCTGAGATTGGCACAGCACCAACCGTGACCCTCATGAGGAGGATAAAGCAGTAGAAGATGGATGGATTTCTAGCTGCTCTTTATTCTTTATTTGCACTTAAAGCTCTGTTGATGCTATAGCTCCCAATTGAGCAATTGTGTCAAAGATTCAGCCCTTCACTCAACAGTTACAGGTCCAGGGTTTAACATTCACTAGGGGTTATTGGTTGCATTTGAATATACTATCCATACCTAGGGTTGTATAAGTAGATTATTGCTTGAAAATAAAAATTAATAGCGTTACATAGCCTTTTATATATATATTTAAGGCAAAGGCCTTGCTTTATAGAGGCTGTTAAACAGTCAGAGAGTATGTTTCACATTTTGATGTTGAAGCTTGCGACAGAAAGGAGGAAGAATGACATCCATTCATGTTAATAGTTGTTACCAAGAAGATGAAATTCTGGTTCTGCAATCTGTCAAACAATCCTATGGGTCACACTGGGGATATGTACTGTGTAAAAGACATGTCAGAAATGATGTCCCGACTCTATGTGATCATTTAAACTGGAGTATTTGTTGGATGATTGTTGATACACATGCACTCCAAGTGTGAACAAACCAGCTGATTCCTGGCCAGTTGTACATTTCTAGCAACGCCAGTATTGGTCAACATAACCCGACTCACAGCCTTCAGCTGCAGGTGGGAACACGTAATATTAAATTTGATATTCCCTTTTTGAGGCTAACTTATTAGAACAATCATAGCTTTCAGTCTCCATAGACACGTTTCATGTGGAAAATGTGATTAATCATAGCCTTGAATGAAAGATCACATTCTATGAATCACCCCGTGACTCCTTTAAGGGACTATGAGTCCCAGATTGAGAGTGTTGGTGGACAGAGGAAGTAACTGAAGGATGAGGAAAATAAATTGTTGTGTTGTGTGGCTTTTGGAGTCAGAGCAAGGACTGAGAACTGTGGGGTCCACCCCTCACCTCTCGCAAATCACAGAGTGTGAGTTTGATCCATTAGTGGTCAGTTTGTGGCCATAACTCAGGGTTCAGGCTGTACACCTCCTCCCCAGTCCCCTTATTTTTACTCATCAAGACCCCTACACTATACCCTGCCAACATCCCCAGCCTCTTGGGAAACTGCCCCACACGCAACCCTATAATTTTGGTGAAAGATTCAACGGCTGTTATTTTTATTGAATTCCCAGTAACATTGCTGAGATGACAGTTAAGTGTGGGTGACTGGAGCTCTGTTGCGGGAGCCATTCTGGGGCCAGAGGGATGTTGAAACTGGTGCCAGAGTGGGAATAGGCAGGTCATTGGCTCTTTCTTTTATACAGTGCAGGGGAAAATGCAGGGCAACAATCATTACATTAATGAATGGCTTGCCACGCTCTCAGGGTCCCAGGCAGAAGCAGCCAGGGTTAAAGTCAGCCAGCGGGCTACTGGCCACTAATTATGGGATTGCATCCAGAGGGAATTGTAAGGGCAGAGCACAATTAACAGACACGCCGTGTTGTGTGTGTATGTGTGTGTGTCTGTGTGTGTTTTTTAGGCGACGCCATGATCCATCCATGTTCAAGCAGGTAACTGATGTGTGCGAGTGTGTGTGTACGCATGCATGGGCATGGCTATAAATGCTCTTTAGTGAAGCATGGTGATGATGCTCATGACTCAAACCTTCACCATCCAGGGCTTCATGCCGTCTTTTATGAATTCCAACTGAATCATCTCCACTAATTTGTTCCGCAACACTTGTGTTTTTGTTGCCGTTGCTAAGCGACGCGGTTTGATTAGAGATTATGAATGGAGGCCTATTTTGCTCTCTTCAACAGCGACGCGGTGACGTCAAACACAGGCCTGTTATTCATCCTTCCTCTCAAACTGATGTGTATTAGACTTATGAGCTCACATGTGCGCATGGATGAGTGATCGTTTCAAGACCTGCAGGTCGATCATGACTTTTGAGGTTGATTGTTCCACACCTATGGAGTCAAATACAACCAGATCTACAACAAAACACCATTGTAAAAGTGATGCAGTCTTTCTTTGATCCTTCAAAACCGAAATACAAGCACACAATTCTACAGAATAAATGTCAACGTGATAGTTTTTACAGTCCTATTCAAATACTGAATTACTGCCAAGGCCATTGGGCATATTATTAGCGACTTAATTTATAATTTTACTACACCAACCTCAATACGGCATTATATTAATTCGTCTTATGTTCACTCCCACGTTCACACCTACTGTCAGTTTAGAGTGTCCGATTAACCTAATCCCAAATCTGCACGTTTTTGTACTGTGGGAGGAAACTGGATTACACGGAAATAACCCACACACACACGCACACACTGAGAGAACATGCAAACTCTACACGGAAAGGCCGTCGGTCGAACCTGCATTCAAACTGGTGACCTTTTTGCTGTGAGGCAACAATGTTAGCCGCTGTACCACTGTCTACCACACCTCAATTAAACTTTATCTTTCAGGTTGTTTGAAAATAAACAGTGTTATTGGTGATATATATATGGTTAAATCATAATACCTAGCTCTTTTACAGGTGGAATGTGTCACTTACTTTTGACAAATAGTTTAGACATTTACATAATTGAACATCTCATGCACAACCATGGAAATAAAAACTCCCAACAGAACCAGCGATGTGTAACAGTATGTGTCCTCCATGTTCCCTGCTCTGCTCAGTGTAACTTCTCTACTGGAGTTTTACGCGGTGTCGTGAAGTCTGGTTTGCTCTGTGAGTTTTACCCCTCGGGTCTGGGAGCCTGAACCTCTGGGGTTTCACTGCACTTTCTCACGTTCCTCGTCACACTAACACACATACCACACAGTGACACACACTGAAGTGGCGGTTGCCCGGCGCTCCCCGGAGACCAGGTTTGGTTACAGTTTTGCGAGAATAACACTGGACTCCACCACTGAGGGTGGCAACATGGCCTCCTCCTCCGCCTGTCCACCAAACGTCTCAGTCCCAGACACAACAGTGTTTTTGAACTGGCAGCAGGATTAGACTTTCTCACACTGTAGCAGACGTTCTTGTGAGGGTAGTGCTGTGTCTGTGAGTGTGGCCGTTAGTTCCCAGGACCACCACCCACTTTACATACCACAGCTGTCTTCAGTGTAACCTCCTGGATGATCCGCTGACTAATCCTTCTGTAATGATACTCTAAGCACCAGAAAACACCAATACTGATATTCCCCGTTAACACCCCACAAACCCCCTATAACCTTGGACTGTGAACTAAGCAGGCCAAACCTGCTGTCTTCTTTGGCAAAGGACCATGATTAACACATATTTTCACTTTGTATTTATAATAGTAGACACACATTCTCTTTGTTAGAATAACCAGCAAGCTTATTTGTTGAGTTTCCATCTGGTGGGTGGGGGTGCTTCCTGAACAGGAAGAAACACACGTACCCAGTACAAAACAAAAAAGACTGGAAATAGTAATTGAAAAGGAAATATTGCTATTGTTCTTTGGTGCCAGCTAATTCAGCTGCCTCTCATTTCGTTCATGCTTCATGTGAAGATGAAAAGACAGATCAGATCTGTAAACAAAATATTATTTATAGGCTTCATTAAATTTACTTTTACAGTGTTACGTGATGCAACCAGAACTTGTATTGAGAATCATTAAATAATGCATCATAGTTAAAATCATTTGAGTAAAACAAAATAATACATTTACATACCCTTTAGTCACACGTTGCAAGTGATCTTTCCTTTTTCTGAAGGAAAGATTTACTAAGATTGGGTTTTTTCTTTTTACCAAACTTGTTACACATCATTTAAACCAGGAGCCTTGTTTCTACAGTGAACTGCAGCTTGGAGCAGCACAGGGTCAAACAGCACATGTAACATACATCATTAAAGACGTGCTTCTTTTTTTATTGTCACTACAATAAAAACTGCAACTTTAAAGGAATAGTTCAACATTTATGTTTTATTCTCTGTACTACATTAACAATGACGCTTCATCCTCCTTGCTTCGTGGTTTTCCCAGGTCAGCCTAGCTGGTCTTGGTGACTTTGTTCTAAGTGTTCACTGCGTATGTTTGGTATTGATGTTTTGATTGATTTAGGTGACTCATTTACTTGTTACTTTTTCATAATATTTTCTGATTGCTGTACCCACATGCCCTTTTTCTGTTGTCTTCTTTTTTCTCTGTTGTGTCTGAGCAGTTTTGTGTTAAGAGGAATAAAATGTAATAAAAATATTTTTCAAAATAAAACAAAACAAAACAATGAAGCTAAAAGGAATACTTCACTGATTTGCATTTAGCTTTTTATCACTAGGGGAAACTGAGGTTGGGAGGCACCATTTTTCAAATATACTAGCCCTATTCTAGTCATACAAAGCAAATAGGTAAAGTATTCCTTTAACCTGTGAACTTGTATCTTGTAGCTTGCTATTTCTTGCCTGGGCCACTGACTTCCTAGGATGACAAATGACAGAGATGGTCGGAAGAAAAGCGGTTTCCACTCTTGCTAAATGCTTCATATTTATAAAACAGAGATAAGAGCGGCATCAATCTTCCCACCTTAATCTAGGCAAGAAAGCAAATGAGGGTGTTTCTCGAAACCTCTTCCCTGACCAGGTGCCAAACATCAGCAAAGATGTGAACAAATTGCACACTACAAGCATGATGCACCTGAGTTGCAGTGATAGCCTCTCTGAAATTCTTGTGAAACTAATTTGTGAGTTCCACACTCTGTCAGTATCCTTAAATCATAGTCTACAATTGCCGTACATTCCTCTTCGATCTATCACTAAGACAAAAAGGGGGCAGCTGTCTAACATGTTCCTGTCTGTAACTGCTCTTTCTGTGCCCTCTCTCTGGGTTGGGCTTTTTTTTCTAGCCATGCGACCTCTGCCCTCCAAGCGGCATGGCGTCTTGTTGACGTAGTGAGTGGATAGAAGCTGGGCTACAGCCCGTGGCGGCTTCTCGGGGATTGCCAATAAAGCAGCGCTGTGATTTACTCGGGTCACTGCTGCCAAAAATAAGCAGAATAGAGTTAAACTTGTCCTTGGCAAAGAAAGATGTCTGATTCCTGATTGTGCCTTGGCCAAGAACATCTCTCCCCCTGCCTCTATAGTGTACACAAACACTGATGGACACACACACACACACACACACACACACACACACACACACACTAGCTCCATCATCCCTGATTTGTTGTGTACGTGTTGTGCGTGCGTGTGTGTGTGTGTGTGTGTGTGTGTGTGTGTGTGTGTGTGCTTCTACTTGCTCAGACACAGCATGTGTTGTGGCTCATCAAGCCAGAACATGGAAACTGTGAGTGGCTGCAGATGTTGAGAAAAGGAGATGTTTTTTTTTTTTTTTTCTTCCCTTCTTAGTTTTAACATGTTTCCTCAAACTCCACTAAGACGCCTCGGCAGACCTGTATCTTATCCCTCAATCACAGAGGCTTAGAGGAGGCTCTCCGAGTCCACACAGCTCTCACTGCCCATCACCTTCAGTGATCCCCAAGGGATTAGGGCTTCAAACTGTATCTGAACTCACTGCCGTTCAAAATGCAAATGGAAGGCACAGACAGAGTTAAAAGTAGATCTGTGATCAATTCAAATGTTTTTTTTTTTGTCAGACATGAATTCAAAGTAGCCAGATTCCCACTGTAGCAGATGAATAGAAGCAGCCACAAAGGCGGCCGTACAAGAGAGAATTCCTTAAATGTGAGTGGGTGGAAAGAGCAGACAGTGCTATCCATTGATAATGCAATTAACAGACGCTCACTCTATCAGCCGTCATGATTAATCCTGAAATGTCACAGCGGCCACTCAGGAATCCTCCGGCATCATCCCCGTGGTAATCGCGTTGGCATTCCGGATGGGCCATCGGCTGGACCGCCTCACCACACAGAGGGTTATTCACCAGATGAGATGTGTGGGAAAAAACCTTGACCATTGAAACTATACATTAAGCCTGTGGTGTCAGTGATCTCTCGCTGTTGTCGTCACACGAGCGGGGATTCTCACACCCCTGCGACACACACCTGTCCCTGTGTGTTAAGAGTGCAGTCAGGCCACTCGGAAACTTGATGGTATGAATGAACTTCCATGGTGCTTGTGTGTGTGTATCTTTTTCATCGACTGAACAGTTGTTGTGTCTGCAGTGTGTGAGGTGAGTCATGAATAAATCATCAGACTTGCTCTTCGGTTTTCGTTTCACTCAGCTGCAGCTCCAGATTTACTTTGGATGTACCATCCACAAAAGATTTAGGAGCCAGGGATCTGCAAAAATAGTCAGTGATACATGCAGTCATGGGAAGGCCTTCGCGAAGTCTCCAGTTTCTTGTCATTTCCTGTAAGTGTTTGCAATGAGAACTTGTTTAAGATATTATATATTACCCAGGTGCAGGCGCATTATGAAATTCCCAAATGGTTAACATCCATGACATCTAAATGGCCTTGCGAAAGCCGACAATGGGTTGTTATCCTGCTCTGAAAACCATTAGAAGTACTATGAGTCAGATATTGCCAAATTCTTGGACATGCCTTTCTGACATTGAAGGGTCCAATTCATCTCTTGCATCCAACTGTTTTATTTCGGTAGATGCAAGTGCTAATAGAGGGCAGTATTATTGCCTCATGGGATCTTTGATCCTGAAACACTTGATGAAACATGAGTATGTGAAGTTTGCACAAAATTAGGAAAGCTCATTCGCAAGTGGGGCAGTGTAATAAGTTAAACGGATGATTCATTAATTGGTATCCCTTTTAAGTCTTTATTGAATTTGGTATTTTATTAATCAAGTTATACGGTAACTCAGTATAGCAATGTACAACTGTTCATTTAAACAATGGTGTGCTTTTATTTCTAATGAATCAAATATTTGAATTGTAAAATAAAGAAAGTACCATTTAACATTTACATTTAAGTTGTGACTACGTGTGTGGATTTCATTGCTAACTCATTGAAGAGGCACTGAAGATGGATTGTAATCCAACTACTCAATACACATTCTAGCATAATGTTTTACTCCATCTTGACTTGTTCTATATCCAGTCCAATCCAACTGTATTTATAAAGCACATGTTAAAGGCGACATAGAATGCTTGTATCACATATATATGTTAGTTATGGAGGTCTACTTACATATATTAACTTGTTTTCATGGTTAAAATCCTCCTAATAGCTGCAAACGAGCCAATCAAAATATCTCCTCACTGACGCTCGTCAGCCACGCTGTTTCAGACAAAACCACACCCCCACAACGTGGACTGTGTTGTGATTGGCCAGCCAACGAGAGCTTTCCTACTGTCCTGTGATTGGCCAGGTACCTGGAAGTGACGTAATAGATAGGCCAGCTCACAGATACACAGCTCCCCCTCTGGCACGGTGGATGCTCTGCATCTCAGCAGCTACAACGAGAGTAGTTCTTCTTCTTCTGCGGTTGAATGTACGCAACCGGATGTGCCCGGACTAGTGCCCGCACCGGGAGGTGCTACGGTGGTGAGAGGAGTGGTGAGGATTTCTGATGACGACATCAAACTACGGAAGTGCCGATCCGCTTCGCAGAGCCCAGGAAAACAATACAACGCTATTTTCTCAGCAGTGGCTGAACTGTTGTTCTGAAACTTTAGGGTTTCATAAACGAGGTAATGACGCAGATACACACACACAAACGCAGCGTTAATTGGAGCTTCCGGTCTATGTCGCCTTTAAAACAACAGCGTTGCGCAGTCTGAAATCTGTACATACATAGTATGCATATGAAATATGTGTCTAGTGGAAGAAAATTTGTTTTCCAGGTAGAATCTATGGACATTTATTACGTGGATTAGGGGCCAGATGTGGCTGTTGCATAAAGTGTCTTTGTTAATGACATCTTTGTGGGTCACATGGCGGAGTAGTGGCTGTCACTGTTACTGCAAAAAGACCGTGGTTCGTGACCCTATCCTTTCTGTGTGGAGTTTGCACATTCTCCCCCTGTGTGTATGGGTTTTCTAAGGGTACGCTAGTGTCCTCAAACAGTTAAATTGACATTGAGTGAATGTTTGTTTGTCGCTGTGATTGGTTCCAGCGAACCCCGTGACCCTCATGTGGAGGATAAAGCGGTTGAAGATGAATGAATAATTTAGTTGTTCATGATCATTCACATTCATTTGATCATGGTGTGGCAGGATCTCCGGCATTCATGTCTCTGTTGTCTTTCATAACGATGATTCTCGTGATGCGTAGAGTGAACATTATGGTGGATGCTGTGTATTTTGAATATTTTTGAACTGACGCACTGTAATTGCTATGCGCTGCTCAGGTTCTGTGAGAAGTCACAGTGAGACGAGTATTTTATTACCAATTCTGACTGAACAGCGATCAGCCCTCAGCTGCAGCTACATACAGACGAAGGCTGAGAGCAATTTTTCATTGTGAACGTGACAGACAATGAATGATGATCTTTACCCTGGTGGATTCTGTTTGAGCAGCTAAATCATTTAGTTGTTTTCTGCATGTTCATGTTGCTACTTTATCAATGTTTGATACACACACGTTTTGCAACAGAAACTTGTTAATGTGCTTTAAAACATCTTAATAAGCAGAAAACACACGTCACAAATAAGGTTAATCATTTATATCTAATTCAAAGAACGTCTGTCTGTCTGTCTGATAATCACACACCTGTCTAGTGGTTTGTTTGACGGGCTTCAAACTTGGCAGACGACTAACTAAGAGCACCAGTGTGTGTGTGTGCAGTGCTGACTCTGACATACTGTGTATATGTGTACGTATATTATGACCCTCCCACAACCGTCTACTGTGGTCTGCTGGAATCCTCTTTCCACTTAAGTGCAGCAAGCTTTAGTATCAGACAGAAACCAAACCAAAGTCCTTCACAGGCACTCATATCTTCTCTGTTACTGCTATCACTACAGTTAATGTTACGACAAACAAGTCTAAGTATCCTTTATTTCTTTGGCTTTTATTGGAAGTGACGAGGCACAGTGTTGCGGATGATTATGACGACGAAGTTATGATGACAGTGATGATTTGTCTTACATTGCTTGTTTTCAGCGGCTTGCGTTCGCGTGTGTATTTATGTAATGTTAGTGTTAACTGTTCCATGCCAAACCAGTTCAATACTTGGCCAAATAAAGCTGCGAATTGAACTTCAAACTCTCCCTCCCCGTCTCTGTCAGATCCCTCTCTCCCTCGACTCATCCCATCACTCCCTCCTGTTTTTCACGAAGAGCGCAGCGGCCTTACGCAACCCAATCAGGACCCTATTTAGGGAAATCAAGTTAAATAAACCGATGTGAACCGAATTCAAATAGGGACCCTTATATAAGAATGAGGTTGCTTCATAGATGAATAGCTCTTGGAATGAACACGGATTCCCAAGGCCAGTATTTATTTTCATTACCATCAGAATAGCTTCGCCTCTGAGCTCCGTGCTGAATGAGAACAGAAAAAAGAAAAAGGGGAAAATGAATCTAAACTCATTTAATCCTCAAGCGTCAATCCCATGGTTTAAACAGACATATAAGTGTTTTTGTGTTTTTTTTTAATGTACAGTACTCAAAGTATCAAGTTTCCCCCATGGTGATTAGCTGGTGGCTATGAACATCTTGTAGGTACATGTGTTATTATGATGTGCATTGGATCTTCTGTGTGTTACGGGAAAAAGTCTTCTTGCTCTTCCGTACCAGCATGTCGGGCTCACACCCGCCACTCAAACGTCCTCCATCACGAGCCTGATGTTGACTCTGGACAGTATGCAGACTCACACCATATAGAAACAATCCCGGTGAACTCTGAGAAACAGAGGTTTTTGCGCATGAGACGTTCTGCCTGCGCAACTTTGGTATGAGTTTCGACACGAGGCTTTGATGCATGATTCTGTCAACACGTACAACACAAGACTTCACAGAGGAACGTGTGCAAACAGCACAGTGTGGAGAGAAATACTGTTTGTTTTTCAGATGAGATGAAACATATATGGTCCTGTGGACAAGCTCGACAGTTGCAGTGGTAACATAACATCAGTAAAACAGAGAATGGAATACAGCGTAACTATCTAAGCATACTAAGTCACTACATGACAGGGGTGTGTCAATATCAGTGTTGTGAAGTACAAAATACTTTGTTACAAATTCACAAATCTGTACTTTACTTTGTTATTTATATTTCTAGCAACTCTTACTTTTACTCCACTACATTTCCTCTAACTATCTTTGTTACTTGTTATGACCAAGTAAAATCAGAAGAAGAGTTTGTAATAGTATAGAGATTTTCTAGTCTACCAGAGCCAGGAATTGAACCCACAAGCTTTCAGTTGAAAGACAACTCACCCTACCACTGAACTACCATGGCTCAGTCCTCACTCCTCACTCTTACTTCTTAAACTTAAGTATATTTTTATATCAGAAAATTACTTTTCATATGTAAGTACAGTAAATGTCATATACTTTAAGACTTTTACTTGTGACTTCAACTTCTACCAAAGTCATTTTCTGGTAAGATACTCAAGTTAATTTTTGGTACTGGTGAAAATGTCACAACTCATTTGAAGTTGACGTGTATCCGGATAAAAGCCAGATGAATTAAAAGCTGTCATGACACTTTTAATTAATGACATAGAGTGTAGGCCAGAGCGCAAATGTAATCGGGCTTGTGTTTCATGCACAACGAGCAAATGAGGCTCAACTTTAGCAATACAACTACAATTTAACAATAACAGTTCAAACACATCAATGCATATTTTTGACTGTAAGTGTGACAAAATAGTTCATTATTCATCGTCCAGCGTAACCAGCATCCCTGGTTAAGCTGAACTGATAATCAGTAAAACAGATTGGTGCGCCGTTGTGGTCCAGATGAAATAGTCATTGAATATAGTCACTCAATATCTACTCTACTGGAACCCAGCAGGCTGAGAGTGAAATGTCTTGATAAATACTGAATACTAATCATGTTCCTGCCAAGATAAATTGTGAAAACCTTCATGATGTGCCAACATCAGGTTAACATTTCATATTTCACCAAATACCAGAAAAGCAACTCCCATTCTAATCAGCCAGAGCTGTGTTTTGTGTTCTGTGCAATTAAGCAAGTACTGAACAACATATTGAAACCAAAACATGGATGAACAATTTCTGAGATACAAGTTAAAGAAACAAGAGGGCTTGCTAATGTGAAGAAAAGTAATGAGTGACATATGTTGCATGCACAGCTCGCTTAATGCAAGTTTGTCAGATTTAGAAACCGATATCACTTCCAACCCACTAAGTACTTGGCCCACTCCGCTCACTGGTTCAGGCTAAACACTAACAAGGGCTGGGCGATGACTGGCTGGAGTAGACTGGAAAAGGAGATTAACATTTCCCAAACTCTGACTAAACTCTGCCCTGCTTTCTATCAGACTTGCTGAGATGAAAGACGAAGACGACAGTGGGGAGGATGATGATGATGTGGAGGGGGAGGAGTGACGGCAGCATGCTGGTGATCTGTCTCTTCTGAGCGAGCTTGAGGGCAGATGAGGCTTCACATTCGTCCCAGTTGACACCCCATTTCAGCCTCTGTCCAAGTCTTTTGGTGATCCTCAGCGAAAACAAGGTACCGTTCCCAAAACAAACATGAATCACTGTCGTCCCCCTCAATATGAGACCCAGGTGTTGGGTCTCATATTGCAGCTCGTCCCAGCTGGTTGGTCTAACTGTTATCCTTGTATATAAATATCAAGATGTATTGCTGCACCATTTTGATCTATAACGCGGTAATAGCTGTCCAAGAGCATTAAGCAGTGAGACAATGTTTATCTGTTATGTAAGCATGACAACGCCACAGAGAAGACATGACATAGATAGAACAAAAAAACATCCATCATCCTTTCCTCTCACTTCTTCCATCCCTCTCTCTGAGTCCAGGCTGTTTCCTGTAGCTGAGCTCAGCACTGATATCAACCCTGCCCGTCCTACTGCCCCCGACCTTTGCCCTGTTGAAGCGGGTGAGGAAGTGTCGGTGGGAACTGGCTGGGTCAGGTCGGGTGACTCAGGTCCCAGTCCTGGGATTCTGGTTCCTGACTGCTCTGCAGGCCTGCTGTCTCTCTCTGTATCAAGCAGTCCACATGTGTTTCCTGTTGTTTTTCAGACTAGCAGCACTGTGTCGGCTCACCACACAAGAGCTGGGTCTTTTCCTGAGGCTTTGTTTGGCCTGGCCTCTGGGAATGGCTTAAATTTAGGTGTGTGTGACCCCCGCCCCCCCCCCATCCCATGATGATGGTTTGTGCCACTCGTAAAGTCTGGTCTTTAAAAAACCTCTCCTGTCTGTACAAATTCATAAACTGAGAGCAGGGCATCAGGTGACATGATGAAAAGTATTTCACTGTGTGTAGTAAGTTTGTTTATCAGGTTGTAATACAGCAAGGATAGCAGATACTGGTGCTGCTTCAGTATCAACTTTCTGATAATCTGACCTTGATTTGATACTCATTACTAAAATGCTTGAAGCTCAAAACCATAAAGAACTGGGCCAATATCTATAATTCAGTTGATTGTGAACAGCATCTGGCAGTAAAACACTCGAAGTACACACTGTGTCAGCAAGTTGTTTTTTTTGAATGTTCCACTTTGCTCTGCAAGTTCATTCATAAATACAGCGCACCACTTTTAAGCTCTTGAGCAGATGTGATCAAATGCTCCAAAAACTTCTTCACATGAACGACTCTTTTGGAATTTATGTGTTAACATTTGTGAATGAAGGGAATCATCAGGTATCTCTTTGTACAATGTGAGTGCATACATAAAAGCAAAAAGAGCTCTGAAGCTGCATGTCCCTCTTGAGGAGACAGTGAGTGGGACAATGCCACAGCGCTGGAATACTAACCAGTGGAAATTGCACTTCTCTTTTATACTTAATTATCTCCAGTGGAGTGCGTGGCCAGGCTCTGTGTACTGCTGCTGATTTTTCCGTAAAGGGATGAGGGGGAAGGTGGGGGTATAGGGACTTTATTAAAAGCAGTCGGTGCTGGTCGAGGAGCTAGACTCGCCTGCGCTCTCTCAGGCTCTTGCTCTTCTGCTGGGACTCATCC